>NW_024533264.1:0-65790 GCF_016097555.1 Gigantopelta aegis
AAGGAGCTTGCAGTTTTAAAAACAAGCAGCAAAAATTTTTGGTGGCCTTGCAAAATGTCGTTCGGGGGGGGGGTGTGTGGATTGTAAACAGTTTAAAGGATTAAATGGTATCAAAACATGCCCTTCTAGTACTTTAAAATGTAGTGTTGATAGCTTTCTATTGTTGCTGGTTTTTTATGAAAGTTTAGCAACAACACCACTGATCAATAATTGGTCCCCACCAGCGTGGCGATCTCAAAAACTCGTGTGACTTAGACCGTAAGGGTTATCATTTTTTGGCATATCCTTTTTCTAAGGCAAAAATAAGCTTTGAAACAATGGCCAAAAGGTGAGAAAGTTACGAGTAAGTAAAATCCCTACCGGATCCAATATACGGGCCCTCCCTACCGGGAGAGTTTATGGGGCGAGGCAAAATTATTAGTCCAGTACCACTGGTCAAAAAGGAGGAGCGAGTCTCTCGAAAAGAAGTTGATATCATGCAGACTAGACAAGGAAAGTCGCAGAGGGCTGTTGACCGTTTTGGAGGGCTGGTTTTGGGGGGATTTTGGAAGAATAAAGACAAAATCGGGTATGTGAAGCAAGCGCCTCCCACATTCCTAAGCGACGCATGTTTCGAAATGCGCATTTCCAGAAGCTTGTGAAGTTTACCTTGGTTTAGCAACGCGTGTAAAGGTGCCAATACAAAGCATTGGCATTGCTCTACAATGGTAGAATTCAAAGGAATGATCAGCCTACTTATGTGGTTAAAGAAGGATGACCAGTGGAGAAAAAGGGAATAATCCTAATCAGAGGAAAAACATATATTCAAGCTAATTCTAAAAATAATGCTAGTTGTATATGTTTTTTTTTCAAGTTTGGAATTTCTTATTTAGGGACCTGGGTCCCATTTGCCGGATAAGGGGGTTTGATGTATTTTTTCAAGCCCTCAAATGGGTTTCATATTGCACAATATATTATGAACTTAATTATATTAAATTGCTACTTTATTCTTGGAACCAAAAGGTTTGAAACTTTTAACAGGTGAAGACTAGTCAAAATTTTTTGACCGCTCTTAAGTTTTTTGGTATCATTCAATTTTGGCATATTCATCGTGCGTCAAAAGTACAAATTTAAAGCTTAAATTTTATATACATCAGTTTTTTAAATTTAAGGATAATATTAATATTATATATATCATTGGCTGATTTTTTATAGTGTAAAGTAGCCAGTTGTTCCACCTTTGAAGGAGCGATCTACGTAGTCCACCGATCCAGCATTAAAAACCACTATTAACTCTGTAGCCCCTTTGCAAGATACAGATTATTATAAGAAAACTCGATTATGCTTATGAGGCTGTAGCAAAGGACATGAGTGTGAGTGAGCCGCAGAAGAATGACGGTATCAAGTAACTTGAACGATCGAGTTGTAGAAAAGCATGGCTGGATTAAAGGACCGCGCGACACTGGAATTCTACTGAGGAAAGAGAGCTATGCAATTTTTTGGTCATGTGCCTCTTAGGGTACTCAGATCTAAAAAAGAAGTATCCAATTGGCAAGAGCACAGTGACAGACAGGAATTCTGCCAATGTAACAGCTGGGGGGGAAATCTTTCAAAGTCGCACAGCAAATTAACTTTAAGACAACCAGGCCTAGGCTCACTGTAAGAATGGCAGCTTGTGTCAGATCTGTATTAACAAACTACTTTGATCCTAGAAAGTACCTCTTACACAGTGTAATCTAACAGAGCATCCAGGCCAGCATTTCAACCTAGAGATGGGGGTGCCCTTAGTCCTAGCATCGAAAGATGTTGGCGAGAGAGCACCAAGAATCCATTTAGATAAATGGACAAGGAAAAGTCAAATTAATTCTGCTTGTGTAGTGACGTCAGGAACATACCACCTCTTTATTTTGGGACTGAAAAAAACCCTTACAGAAAGAACTAATCGTGGTGAAAGTTCCAGATACTAGGTATGGTATAAGTGACAGTTGGATGGAGGGATTCAGGCATGGAGCCGAAGAATGTATATCAGACTTAACCAATCCCAGGGCAACTTATCAACACGGTACCAATTTTCTTATTAGTTGGATGGGCATGGTTTAAAGCTGTGACACCTGTCAAGATTCTCAGTGGCTCAGAGTTATGGGGTTTATCCTGGAAATGAGGGATCAACTCTTATGACTAAAGATCAATACATGATATCTGATAAAACGAAGCTAAGCTTCCTCGTCCGTTACGTACTCCTCACGTCCTTACTCTATCTCATACTGAAACACATATAATAGCATAAGGATACCTGGTACCTCTTCTGTTTCTAATGGGACACTCTCTTATCTACGTATCTCCGCCACTGCGGATTTCCTCCCATTAATGTTCCTTCATCACTGTCATGTTCAAACTCACACGCTTCCCTACACTACAATTGTCGTCCCATGGATCTTATCTCGATCATTGGAGGTTTCTTAACTCCTGCTTCCTCTCGTAAAGTTACCTTGCTGTTCATGATACCATTTCTCTATAGCAGCTTCAGATCTTCACAACCCTTGTTCACAGTGAAAGAAAATTAATCAAAAGGGGGGGTTTTGCAAAGGTGGAAGAAGGATATGACATTAAAATCGGGACCAAACACCTAACTACTGGCTTTCTTTGCTAACAAAGCCAAAACCACCTCAGGGAACCAAACCAAGGTCATCTAATTTGACCTAAAAAAGAACAGCTCTTTTTCAAAGTCATCTCTAAACAGCCTACTCCTAGGAAGCGTTCTGCGCCAGTAACTGAAAATTCAGTGCACGGATGGATACACAAGTGCAGAATACAGAAAGCAAATGACATGAAAAACATTGAAAAAAAAAACAGGAAGAGCAACGGCTTAAAGAAGAAAAAGAGATTGGAATGGGAAGAAAAAAACTTGAAAAGAAAACAAGAACAGGAAGAAAAAGAAATGAATAACACAACGAAGTATATATAATACTGGACTATATGGACTATTTAAAAAAATTGTGTAGTCCTTTAAAGCATCAAAAAAGAAAGCTGTTCCTGCGACTGATGAAGCTAAAGGCGCCAGGCAGTTAAAGGAAATCTGAAGGAAAGAGGGTGAGCAAGAATTGAATGTGTATATATAAATGCCCAAATTGATGGGTTCATGTGCAGGTACTGTCCCTGAGGACTGTTGAAAGGTGGGTACTGTTACTAGCGGGGGTTCAACGGGGGAGGGTGAGGGAATTGTGTAATACTATAGCCCCATTGAACAGGCTCCATTATAGCTACTGTCCCTGTTATTGAAAGTAGTACTGTAACCAGAGGATGTTACTAAGAGAGAGGTGAGGAATTGTGGAATTACTATACTGCCCCATGCCAGGCTATTATAGTTATATGTCCCTGTTATGGAAAGTATTCCTGTACCAGAGGAGCTAATAATGAGAGGAGGGTGAGGGAATTGTGTATAATATGCCCAGTGACATGCTCAATGTAGTTACTGTCCCTGTTTTATTGAAAAGTAGTACTGTTACCAAGGAGGAGCTACTAAGAGAGGGAGCGTGAGGAATAGTGGTAATCCTATAGACCCTATAGACAGGCTGCATTATAGTTATCGGCAGTGTTATTGAAAATAGTACTGTATATAATTGATTTGAAAAATAAAACAAACAATTATTATAAAATTAACACATGCATAATTTCTCCATTAAGATAATTGACAATTTTTAAATTAAGGTGTTTTGTCAAAATCTTTTGATTAACCATCACAATTTTATTCAACCCAGTATTAATTTTTGTCTGTAGAGGGGGGAGTTAAAGAACACTTTCAGTGATATAGTACCAGAAAAAATTAAAGGGAGCTCTCTGCTCGGTTCGAGTTGAGAAAGAGCCATCCAGACATTTGTGAAGAACTTTGTGTTTTACGTGCTATCGTTTGTGTGATTTGCACACCAATCGATTTGATGATTACAAACACGCATTTGATCATATAAAATTTTCGGCTCTATAATGTCACAAGAAAGTAGCAAACTAGAAACGCCATATAATTTTCAATGGCATACCTTTGACATACTTTTAAATGCCACATGTGCTGTGTGAATGTGACATTTGGTTCACTGTTCTGCCCGTTGCATATGACTATGAATTGGCAAAAAACTATGAATTTCAATGCCAGTTTTGCCAATAGTATTAATACATTCTTGGCGTGGTCCAATTATTGAAGCTGGGTGGTGTGGTTGCTAAACTGTTCACAGAGGAAAACAGCAACAAGAGAAAAGCTATTCAACACTATCAGTTCTAAAGTACATAGATAGGGCACGTGTTTGATAACATGTATGAATGCATTTAAAACGTGTTTAAATCACAGAGAGCCCATGTCCTCCGATACGGGACACTTGAGGTCGAACATAGGACATCCGCCAAAAATTTTTTGGATCTGCTTGTTATTTAAAAGTTGCAAGCTGCCTTTTCTTATACTTTGCATATCTAACGTATATGGACTAGCACTATACACAAGCATTTGCAAAAATTTCTAAGTTCCGTGCAAAAGCAGAGGACGACGTTCCGAAAATAGGGCGTGGTCTCGTTCAATGATGCATTTACTCTACTAACTATTATTGAGTCATTTAACTAAATGTATATCTTTTTTCATCTTTATCGCCATACTGAGGACAGTTGTATAGGATACAGTTTGGACTCAAAACCGGCTAGGTTGACGCCCACTTCAAAAGTTGCTGACAAACGCCCGAATAAGGTAACTCATCATGTGTTAATAAACTGAATATTGGGGTCGGATAATTTGAATATTAACTCAGTAAGGCCAATATTTTGATATATTGAAGTTTCAATGTTGCCTGAGGATCTTTTTTGGTTATGAATAGCTGAGATCAGGTTACATTTCTATGCATCCTTTCTTTAAACATTAAATTTAGGATTTAGGGTCCCCAGCTTTCACTCAGTCTATATAACTTGTACTCATGGGTTGTCAACAGATTGTGTAGAAAAATTAGCTGAATGAAACTTATAGGTTAATGATGGACTTCCTTCTACGTTTAAAATATCATATTACAGTTATACTACATGTATAGACACAGGGGAAAAGTCTATGATTTTGATGTTGGAAAATAATATAGTTACATCAGTTTGTATTACTATGATATGTATGGCATATTTACCAATGGATGTATATGGATGGTTTTTGGATGGACATTTTACAATTATACAATTGAAGTGTCTGACAATAATCTTATATATATCTATTATCTATAAACTTGTATTCAGTGACAGAGGTCAGTGTAGAGGTATAGATACATATGTGACAGGAGATCTGACAAGGAGACATTTGTATTTTGTGGTGCGTGAAGGCACTTCTTGCTTGGCAAGTGGTTGAGGCCCTGGGAATTTGTCACTGCCTCGTCCTATCAATGACTCTGTATATAACATAAATCATAGCATATCATCAAGGCCTTGAAAATTAACAAGTTATTACGTGATGTAAGAAATTCGTAAGAGAGTTTAAGTTTGGTATATTCATGGTTATAATTATATATATAATTTTCTTTTGGCAATGTGTGTGAATGTTAGCTAGAATAAATTCGTTGTTATATTGACTTAGGGCAGAGTCAAATATAATAGAGTATACAGCTTTGACGTGCCTCCTAGTACATGTTCAACTACATGTATTGTAAGGACCAAGCTTTTGTGTTAATGTTTGCACACTACATTTATATTGATACATTTAGAGTGCAAGACGGCAATTAGTTCATAGTAATGGTTTATATAAGTTTTCCAGAGTGTAAGGATGAATTTCTAATTTTTGAAACCAAAAACTTCTAAAGCTTAATGAATAATATCCCTTCCTAACCGTTCATATCAACAAGTACTATTCCAATATGGTATGCTATCACGTTTTTTATATAGTCAAGGGTTTGACATATATGAGAACAAAATATTATGAGAGAAACATTAATTATTTGTCTCACGATTACTGGAAAGTTCAGAGTGGAAATTATTACAATAAAAATATTACAATACACAACATGACATATGATGAGTCAAATGACCGAAATACTTACTTCTAAACTTCGAACTGGAAAGGACTTGAAAAGAAGGATGCAAGAAGTCATGATCAATTAAGATAAAATTTTTTTAATTTTTTGTTTAAAATAATATCATTATTGTGCTATTAATTTTGACAATATCTGGTAAAATTAGTTTCTGAAGAAGTTTTAAAGTTTATGTATATTATTACATTACTTTTTTTAAAAAAATCTGGTAACAAAAACTATAAATAAAATATGGATAGACAGTGCTTCATTCACTATTCATACTAAATTGCACATCTAACCGTTTAGGTAATTTATTGTTCCATTACTAATTGGTTTAGGAAGATATGTATATACATAGACACTACTAAAATATATGGGTGAATTGATACAGTATCCCGTACTTCATCAAGCCTCATGATCACATCTCTGGCTTACCCCATAAATATGACAATTACAGTCGTTGCTGACATCAGCTACTTTTGGTATAATTGTGAGAAGTTAATTCTATTACTAGCTTCATATACAAGAAGTTAAGGGAAGTACAACAGTAATATTTATCAAACTACTTACAAATAGCCAAAGAATGACATTGAATTCTTTATTTCTGAACATGGTCACTTCTTGCTTTAGTATTGTCTGGATCTTTGGGACATCCTATGTACCAGGTTTTGTATGACTTCTTAATCAAATCTAGTTGAGTTTCTGATGGACAGCGATGTTTCACCTATCTCCTGTATGATCCATGATTGTTATAATGGACTTAAATGGAACTAGGCAGTAAATGTCATCACTGCCTTTCATAGGGAGCCATGCATACTTTGTTTCTTGGTTCTGTGCAAAATCATGTTGGTTGGAGAAGGTGAAGTCTAAGCTGACAAGAACTATGAGAGTGTACAGAGCAGATCAAACATAGTCTTCTTTTCTGTCCTATACTACTCACACTTTGTATTTATATCATTCAGTTATTTCTTTAAGCAAATAGAGTATATGGAGCTGACCTTGACAGTAACTTAGCAATAGTTTTGTTAGGTTGAACTAATGCCAGTGCAGTCTTACATGTAATAGTAATGGACATACAATTTGGAGTCAGGACTAAATTGAGGTGTAGTTAAGTATATATTTGTTCTGGGAAAAAAAATTATTGTCAACAAAGTCAATTAACATTTCTAAAGATCTCAAGCCTAATATAGAAATGTTCTATGAATGTACCTACAGAGAATATAATACTTCTTTGATGCAATAAATGTAGCAGCATTGAAGGCAGACAGTCCCATTATGAAAAGTTTATAGTAAAAATAATGTTGACAACTTTTACACTGAAATACACATGACAAAGGCTTAGTATATATGAATATGACATAGCTGATCACTCCTTGGATATAAGAACTTATAAATAATATCATCAATTAAGAATAATAAAAATGTATATGATAATTACTAACAACTTGTAATAACTTGTCATAACTAGTTACAGTGTATGGTTTGTTGTTGATATATAAGAGCATGCATTTCCTGTTGTAGTCAGTTGTATTGATGTTGTTATAGTTCTCGTTTTGTTTGTAAACGATTGTTGGGTTCTCTCTCTATAAAGATTATAGAAAATATCACACAACTCTTCTTGTTTTTGTATTGCATCCACTCCCTTTTTGACTCTTGTGTGTAGATTTATTATATCCTGTTATATCTGTTTTTTTATTTTATTATAAATACTCATTTTCATATAATAGTACTTGTTGTTAGATAACAGTAAACAGGTTGCTGTTGCTGTCATGTTTTTAATTCTTTGCGCATTTTATGTTTGAGAACTTTAATATAATTTTATATTAACTTATATACACATAACATAAGATGGGAAATTATCACTTGTAAATTTCAATGAATGCTGTCTCTGTGTGTGCATGTGTATTAGTGTGTGGGAAAAGAAACATGAACATAATAAAGGGTAATATTAAAATTTATGTAAGATAGAGGGTGTTCTTCAGGTCCAGTATGGTTTACATATCAATCTAATCTATAACTGGAGGAATCGAAGCTCCTTTTGTAACAATATCTTTTTTCTACTCTTATTAAATGTAAATTGTACTTTAAAATTGATGTTGGCTCATAATCAGAGGACTTGAGTGTGGTCTGTTGTAGAACAGTCTCCCAAAACCTTTGTACATTACTGTTCTCACTTATTTGATATTTAGGATGTTCTTCAATTGTAGAACCACTTAATTCAAAAAAACAGTAATGTCATGTCTCAATCATATCTCGCTAATAATGGAATAGTATGATCTAAGAATATGTCTCCTTTCACATTTACTGCTTTAATTTTATCATCACTTCACCTAAAATCCAAATGAAGATCAGTAATGTCCTTTTGTGCAATAAAGAGAGAAAAAAATACATGAGATCAGCTATGACAAAGGAATAGGTGTCCTAACTCATGTGAATTCCTGAATTGTTATTGAAGACCATAATAAAGATGAGTGAGGTATGTCATTGATATGACTTTGAATTGACTATTGATCAATTTCCAAGCACTTTATTGTTTGATTGTGACACAAAACATAGTTTCAAAAGCGTTTACAGACATGATGACAATCAAGGACATCTTTGTGAAATCTAACTCAAAGAGCTTTTCAAAGTATCACTTGTATGTAGACAAGTAAAACAAATACAGCATTATCTTCAGAGTCAACTGTTACTACTAGTACTTGTAGATAAGGAGAGTATGTTTAATTGTATTATTTCATCACTATTTATCACACCATGTCATGTCAGACAGGTTGCAACCCCTTTACAAAGATGTGGAAGATCTCTTTTAAATTGTCTGGTTGTCTGGCAATGTTTAGTGAAGTCAAAGGAGCCCTTACTTTGATAATTCAAGTGGATTTAACATTCGATCAGGAAAACTTAAACTAATGTGTTGTAATACTTGACTGTTGAGTAAACTAGTAATTGCCTCATTAGAAATTACAGGATAATTGTGGAGAACTTTTGTCAATTAGAAATAATTGAAGTGATTTTATAGTCAAACTTTTTGCCTCCAAATATTGTACAGTTAATTAAAGAGATGAAATCAATATAAAACAATTCTCCTGGTTTGTTTGCAATTTGTTTATCACTTGAATAACCAACTTCATCTAATGATGATGATTCAATTTGATTTTGTAAGTCTCGAAAAGTTGACTCTTCTGTTCTTTCCAGATAATGTTATAAGCTGACTCAAACCACGTTCCAGCAAATTGGACTACTTTAAGATTTTTAGCTTTGTACAAGATATTTTAATAAGTTAATATAACTTAGGAAGATCTTCAGGACATTTGTCTGGTAGTGATGTAGCATTCTTTTAAGGTGTGGGATTGGTGAAGAAAATAATTTTGTTAATGGAGTCTAAATAACTGGATATTGTCTACTGTAAAGAATCAGTTCTAGTATTCTTAATCTTACAGTTATCATGACGTGTAAGTTTAGAAAAACCATCAATAAGCAATGATAAACTGACATGCCTCCAAACCCTTCAAGTCAAGATGATACCACAAAGAATTAGGACTGGCCATAAAAAGAATTTCGACAAAGTATATCAAATAATGTTAAATGATCTGGTTTCAATCTACAACTACAAAGTGAAGATTTAATAGAATTGGTAAAGGTTTGACAGAGAAGCTGATTTTGTGATCATAAAAGAAGATTGAAAAATGAACACATCAATATATTCAGTTTGATTGGAGAGATCACGACAATGGCTTCTGTCAATACCATAGAATCATATGTGAAGTATACATTTTTGTTCGTATAAAAATTGCTGTCTATAGCACTAAACCAAAGTGTGGTTGTCTAATACAGCCTACATTCACTGGAGGAACTTTTGTAAAATAATGAGAATAAGCTGACATCTTTTTATCCAGTCAAACCGCTACAAACCTCAAAAACATATGAAAGTGATCAATGGAAAAAAACTAAAAAATCAGCAAACACTTTCTCTGGTTTCTATGTATTTAGCTATCCACCATGATGCTAGAAATTCTTGAACTACCAGGTGAAGGAATGATATAGCTTTCTCTTCATAAATAGTAAAACATTGTCATTAATTCTGTAGAGAGTTGGTTTGTCCTATGATAAAATATTGGATAAAAGGACAAAAAACATTTCGTAATAAAATTTGTCTAATATTGTATATACCGATATATTTTACCGACAAGAATAAGAAATTACATTAAGTTTTATTGTAGGACATGTTTTCTTTAGGACAATATTCCCTATGACCACATAGTACAGGATTGAAAATACGTCAAATGGAAATTAAATGTAATCTTTGCCCACTATACTTATGTACAAAGTTATAGTATAAAGTTGATTTTATAGCTTAATATGTGTCCTTTGGCTGATTGTTTCTCTACTGTTTTATATGATCACTACTTTTCACTCTTGCTCTTCTCCTAAAGAAACATCTATGACATCTTCTAGCCCATTTTGTTTGCATTGTAGTAAACAAAGAAGGGTAAGGTATGTGTTGGCTTTCTCTTAATAGGGAAATCTGTTGCCCCATTCTGTTGAAACATTACAACAAGCAATGTTTGAGGTATATTAGTAATTGGAACAAGGTGTACTACTTCTTATATTTGTACTGTAGTAATATGGAAGGAAGAGCATATGGTGCTTTCTCTTACTAGGGAAATCTATTGCCTACTTCTGTTAATGCCATTACTATCACATGGTCTGGGCAACTGTAGTATAATATTAATACAGAGTGGTGGTTGCTATATTTCTCAGTATCTCATTGTGTACTATTTGCAATATAAAATGACAATGGATTGTTTTAAATCAACTGATCCATTTTACAGCTAGTGAATTAGTTCCACATTGGGACACATGTATACTGACCAATCACCAGTATGATTCTATGTAAGTGGTATGTACAACTGAAACAAAAACATATATTTAAATCAGGTTCTATGCCTTTCTTTCTTGCATATTCTGGTATTTGATGTACTAATTAAATATGACTCTACATGCACATGTATCTGCATGATTATTGACTAAAAACATGATTTAACTTAAACACTTACAGACAACCAATATACTTTACTACTCATACTCTCACTTGTTATGATTAGAGAAATTTTTGTCAATATGCATGGTAATTTCTACTATAGATATTTTCTCAAAGGAGTTATTAATTGCTTACATAATGAGGGAGACACAATGTAATCTCAAAAGTAAGCAAAACAGCTTTCACTTTCAAACTGATTACAATACTTAGTGTTTGAAATAGAAATTTCCCTTAATGTTGTAATTGCAATATTACCCTATATCATTGACAACAAATATAGAGAGTGAATGATAACAAATCTATTATCTAGTATCTTATAATCTAGAGTTATTTATTGTAACAACATTTCTATCTAGTGCTCTTCTACAATGGAAAGTCAGATTTCATTCCCCAAAACAGCCATTTTAACTCTAATTTGACGAACTCTCTGGTAAACCTAGTGGCTCCTTCGTTTATTCTTTTCCATAAAAGGAGACAATAATGAAGACCATCTTTTCTTGGATATCTTTGAGGTCATTCTATCTATTGCTTTTTATCTATCACTTCCAATTGCTGGTCTTTATGCTGACATCAAATTTGGACGTTTAAGGACTGTCATGTTCAATTAGTACTGGCCTCTTTAGTCACTGGTGGCTTATTCTCATGTTAGCTGTTGTTGATAAGTTCCAGGAGGCCAACCTAATAATTGACATTGCATTACCAATATTAGCTCTTTCTCAAAAAGCTTTTCTTATAGTTAATTTGTTGCTTGGATCAGATCAACTCATGACAGCCACTTCACAACAACTTAGTAGGTATGTATGGTTTTTTACTTGGTCTAATTATCTTGGTTTATCTATTACGGCATTTGCAAGTTGTCTTATACAATTGGATACCAAATATGATATCTATGTTACTTTCTTTCACTTCTGTGTTTGGTTAATGTTATTATTTCTGGCTGCATATTAAAGAAGTATTTAATGAATACATACCATCAAGAAATCCTTTAAAATTAGCGCACAATGTTCTGTTTTTGCTAAGAAAAACAAGTATCCTGTACAACGTTCTGCCCTCACTTATTGGGAAGAAAAAGCACCCCTCTAGAATTGATTTAGGTAAAGATAAGTATGGTGGACCTTTCTCAGAGGAAGATGTTGAAGATGTTAAAACATTGTTTAGATTGCTGCCAATAGTAGTTGTAATCACAATGGTGTCATTTCAGTTCAACCTATTGGACGACTTGTAGCAACAACGTTAACATTTGGTCAATGCTTGTTTGATTCATCTTACTTTATCTATTACATAGTAAATGTCCTCGTAATACCTTTTTATCTGTTTGTTAAAAAGCATTTTTTGACTGTCGCCTTACAATACTCAAGACCATTGGCTTGGGACTTTTAATGACTACTCTAAGCAAAGTTGGATTTGTTGTCGTCGATTTATATTTTAGTTTACAGGTGAAAAATCCAAATCAGACGTGTATGTTTCAAAACATGCAAAATTTAAGTGATCACAGTACTTACCTACACACACTCTTATATTATGATAATACCTAACTTAGTGGGAGCCTTTGGATCCCTTTTTATTTTGACAAGTGGTCTTGAATTTGTCTTTGCTCAAGCACCACACAGTATGAGAGGACTACTCATTGGTGTTTATTATGGAGTTGGAGGATTGTATGAAATATCTGGATGGAAGATTGTGGAGATCTTTAAAAACTCAAATGAGATATTGAGATTCCAGTTGTGAGTTTTATGTCTTTGTTGTGAATGCAATAGTTATGTTGACAAGCTTTTTACTCTTTCTAATACTAAGTAAAAAAAAAATACAGACTACGCAGTCGTGGTGATGTATTTAATGCAAATGTTATAGCAGAGAACTATTATGAGAATGACTTCCTTCGAAGACAAATTTTAAATGAATATGAAAGACTTTGAAAACTGCATGCTTGTTCAACAAACTACTATTAACTGTTCTTTACAGTTAATTATAATACCTAGATTGTTATATTATAAATATGCAACCTTACCATAATTATAGTTATTAATACATGTCAATTAGTATAAAATAAACAGAAGTGGATGTGCACAATATTATTAATCACCAGCTAATTATATTGTCTTTATCAATGGTACTACATGATATTATACTTTACTGTACATGGTATATATTGGTATTCATTTTTGTACTGCTAGGTATGTACTTGCACACTATCTATTAGTATCAATATTACAGGCTACAATTCAATTAGAGAGGATTTGGACACATAAAATAATGTACAATAAAATATGACACCATCTGTGTTTCATTTTTGAATATCATATATGCTATTTACAAGGGAAGATGAGCAAAGTCCCCTTTTTCAAGTGAAAAATTTGATGCAATATTTTTGTTTGAAATAGTATATATATGCAATGAGTGAAATAAGTTAATCCTACTGCCATTTATATAAAGTGTACATAATAATAATTTCAATCGATTTCAAACCCCAATAAAAATTTATTTAAAGCTTATTTTTTAGGTTGCATGGACTATTTCCCAAAAAAGTAACCTTTTTGTTAATCCTATATACATGCTTGCCTCATATTATCAATAGGACAATACATCAAACCTATTTTATACACAGTAATACCTTCTCTATCAGAGATTGTTTTCTGAAACATTACAATAATTCTCCTTCGACAAATTCATTGACCTTGTAAAAAGGAGCTGCAAAACATAATAAAGAATATACAAAATACACAAGCCTTTGGCAATGCTCAACCCTTTCCTGGAAACAAGGGAAAAGTCATCACAAAATACATGTATCTTTGTAATAGCTGAAGAGTAAATGCATCAGTAACAGTCTCCATATCCCATCCACGTTTTTATTTGTTTTAAAAGCAGCAAGTCCAAAGAAATCATACATGTCTAGGTTTACCATCAGAATATAGGAGATCTGTAGAAAGATCCTATGCTATCCTTATTCCACAATCCCTTATCTTTGTAGAATGATATGATATGAGATGAAATTATAGGATTCCAAGGGAATTCTGATGGCAAATCTGGACAATACTGAAAGAAATTACATAGTATTTTACCATAACTTTTTTCACTATATTCTGTTACACAATAGCCTCATCACAGTAACGATTGAGTATTATATAATATTTTAAGGTGAGGTTCAATAATTCACTATGAATATTATTGAAATTACCACAGGATGTGATTCACCATGAATGTTATTATAGAACGAAAGCCATTTATCATTAACTATACATTTATCAATTTGTGGTTTTGATCCAAAAATACTAAACTTATCAACAAAAGTATCAAAAGACAATGCTTAATTGGAGATGTCACTTTCAGTCGACAGAAGAACAAGGTCTGTGAGTCACATGGCTGACCTTAAATATGATTAACTCTTTAAATATAGAAAATGGATCTCTAAAATTAAACATTAGTTACTGCAATAGTGCATGGTGGCTAATGTGAAAACTCTAACAATATTAGGAATATCTGCTTGTAAAGGTAACAGTTCACAAATTACATCAGTAATCTTTTTAACCCTTGGTGCTTCTTCACATTCAATTTTTCAATTTCTTTATTTACTTTTACAACACTAGTACTAGTATAAATTGTATATGTCTATACATGGATATCTTAAGTAGATGTTGAGAAGTGAGAACAGGTGGCTCCATGAGATTCTACACTGCTGCCACTGTTTCTAGAAACAAGATTAGAGACTGAGGACAGAGAGGAAGACATTTGTCACTACACTGTAAAAAATAATATGTCATTTTAACAATTAGTTTGTACTTTACATGGGTGGATTACTATGGAATATAGAATTTACATGAATTACTCATTGTATACTTTGTTGGTTTTTAAAGGAACAACATGCCAACAAGTTACGTAGTAAGTAATACACAAGAATTCTATACTCCATAGTAGCTAAACCATTTAAGCTACAAATTAGTTGTTAAAATAACATATTAATTTTTACAGTGTACTACCTCTATAAAATTGTACAATTTCATCTGACTATTATCATCTCTACATCTCCTTTTCTTCATCTGACTTTGATTGTGAATTGATGATCTGTTTTTTAATTGTTTCTTTTTCTCATATGTATGTATTAAACTCCAATTGTAGATCCTCCTTGTAATATTTCCCTTGATTGATTTTCTTATACATTCAACAAACAGTTAATTGTAAGTGGGCACATATACATGTACACAAAGTACAAAATTAAAATAACAATTAATAGTATACCTAAAATATTTTTATATGTATATATCAAGGAGATAACAATGCAAGGATTCATATTCATAGAAAAAGCCAACACTTGCATGAGTCTTATAAGATCTGAGTAAAACAGGGGCTATAATTTTCAGAATTTACCACAGCATATGTGACAATAAATACAAAAAGGAAACATGTCATGTTTTCTTGTAGTTTTCAATACAAAACTAAATATATAAAAACACTCATTGAATTGCATTGTAGAGTTGTAAATTCTAGTTAGTGAGTATATAAGTTGGGAAAGGCAAAATCCATTTTTAATCACATAAAAATATAATAATATAGACCTATTTTAGGTAAAGGCTTTCATAGAAACTCTATAACCTCATGTTTGAAAATTGTAGTGGTATGTATACCCTTTTAGCATTTATGGCAAACAAATATAATATACTTGTATACACAAACAAAATTTGCATCAACTATCAATGAATTCATATTACTTTAATGTCTCAGTTATATTGATGTATAACTGCCGTAATATTATAGGGTTTTCTTTTTTGAAAAACATTAACTACGAATAGCTTTGTGTTTTTATTCAAAGCAAGCATCTCTGATTCGGCCAGCCCTTACCTTCTTCGGTACAGTACTCTGAAGATAAATACTTTAGTCGGAGGTGATGATCAATGAAATACCTATTGAACATGACTCTCATCATGCCACAAAGCTATGTAGTTATATTTACGAAGATCTGTTAATATATTCTTGACAATTGTATCAGCCATAGTAATGACTTCGCTCTGACAACCACCTAATACTCCACCAGCGAAATAGTATTCTCCTTTCAGAAGGTTTAACATAAGCTGTTGATTTAGGGTTTATGTCATAAGTAAATGTAGATCTAGGTTTGTTATAAAAAGAAGGATGTAGGGTACCTACTCTTGAACCCAATGCCTCACTATTAAAATGAGAAACAAAGAGCATATCAACATCAACTTGAAACATAAAGTTCATATCATGGTAGATGTCTCTGTGTTTACTAATAAACTGAAATCTACTAAAGTATTATTTGGCCAGCCTTGACTTTTCTCCATAATACTTACAATATGACGGTTTGTTATCACTTTAGCCACTTCATCAAGTTTATCTGAGATAACAAAATAAGTAACCTTGTGATCTCTCATGAAGTACTTGTCAGCACTTGTATAAGAGGTTGTAAGACTTTATGTACTTGGGCAATAGCAACAATATTAGTCCTACATTGTAGACTCCCTTTGGTTGTCTAGCTAATACATTGGCTTCAGTATCAGCCCATACTATTGGTGCTCCCCAAGGTGTCTCTATTCTAATTCTTGATTGAGTCTTGCTAACGTTTGGTAAAGAAGGTCAACCCTGGTCATCTTTCGAAAGAAGTCTTGAATGATTGAAATGGGCAGCTTCTCTTTGATTGATCAAGGTGTAACTTTAATTGGTTCCACCGAGAATAAGCCCGGCCGTTCGAAATAAATAAATAGTAAATTATACTAATTGTCCCAACAATGAGGATACAGGACTTTTCCTTTCTGTTAGCCATCCGAATCTAAATGTCACGTGTTGTTACCGCCCCCTCGTTTGGTCTGAGTGGAATAGCCCACGTGATCCATTGAACCTTCGAGTAGCTAGTCCCCCCCTGCGGTAAGGGACGGGCCTTGTCAAACGTAAGTATAGCAGGCGTTCGCGAAAGAAAAGAACGCCTGGCAACTACTGCTTTATTTTATGCAATATTGTAATTTTATGCAATATTGTGACAACATAAATTACAACATTTTAAATTAAATGACGAAATTAATGGGCTGGGTTTATATTGATGACGTTTCATTCACTACACTGCAGAGATTTAGTTGAAGCAAGAAGAGTGACAAAGTTGTTCAGTGTTGTTGATACAAAACACACAAAGACATCTTTTCGTCGTATATAGGTTTAATAGACAAGAGTTGCTCTTTTTAAAGAGATATATTTGGTCTTCCTAGCTGTTTTAGAGCAGAGTAGAGCAGCAAAGTTTCTATCAGTACTACAAGTAGCCATCACAAAATAGTCTAACATTGCGATGAAGTAGTGTGAAGAGAGAGGAGGGCACTTTAAAAATGTTGATTCAACAGAAACACAATGACAGCCAGTTCTTTTAAGTATTTCAGGTAAATGAGCTCAGCATGCTGACTCCTTTATCTGACCTATGCAAAGAGCCATGACATGTACAGAGATGTTTATTGAGTAAAGCAGTATATCTGTCAGGCTCTTTTTTAGTCCAATCGTCCCTTACAATTTCATTTTCAATAGCAGTTGGTTAGAATTATGCGATATTCAGATTATGGCTAGTAATAATTAAAGTGTTTGAACAGTGTCTTTTGTGTAAAGTTGGTGTCATTCAAGGAACAAGTAAAAGTGTAAAGAAAATTAATTTTATGGTTCAAAGCAGGCAAAATTCATGAAATTATAGATAATTACGTATACATAGGGAGCACTTTCAATCTTGATATGTTTGAATGTGGGATGCAAGCAGACATACATTTGTCATATATAAGTGTATGCAGCAAGTTTACCACAGCTCCTACAAAAGGCTGATGAAATGGAGAAGAAAGCTGTTATAGACATTCTAGATTCATGTATTGTATAAACACCAGGCTAAGTAAATTGAAACATAGAAAGTTGTATTTAGATGATTTTGAGGAAACAACATCTGAGTGATTCAACAATCATAAGAAGTACCAGAATCAAGTAAAGATGTAAAAGTATTAGTAAGCTGTCGATGTTGGTCCTATAGCTATTAATTAATTTCTTTTGCTAAGATTTAAATTAACTTATTCATCTGGTGAACGTAATGCATTGAATCACCATGGAGGTAAACACAATGTGATCATGAGCGCATTGTGAAACATAATTAATTATAATACATTGACCTTTTCGATAGCTACATCCATTTTGCACATTTAATAATGAATATATCTTATAAGATCTGTAAACAGAGACATCAAAGTATCTTATAATTTTAGAGTTTATATATTGACTGTATATGTGACAATAAATGTGTCTGTTTCTTGTAGTTTTAATACAAACAAAAGATACAAAACATTCTCATGCTTTGCAATATAATAGTTGTAATTTATAAAATTCTAATTACTGAGCATATAATCTAGGAATTAATTATTACTCCATTCCATTTGTTTATTTGACATTCTGTCCACAGAATAAATGTTTACCTTTAGTCACTTATACAGCTGACCTTTGAACCTATGCTTTGATTATAATTTCTCCTGTGTTATTCCACTACATGACAAAGAAGATGTCAATTTGGAAAGATAGGCTAGGCAATAGTCAAGTCAATCTAGATGTTTATATGATATAACAATCTAAAATTTACTTAATTGTTAATGTTAAGAAACTGTTAAAATAGATGGGTTGATTTAATATAGTATAGTAGTTATATTGAGTTACATTTAAAGATACTTGTAAACATTCAGATTTATTTTTATTAATGTATTAGCTGACATGTCATGTAGTAAATTATTGTCTGTTATATCATTAGTTAAACGAATGAATTGTCAGACGTGTTGTGAGGGCTGTCATCTATAGTGTAGGTTATAATTAAGACAGCCTTAACTATATGCATGATCTTTCTGAGAAGTCATAATGTTGACCTGAATGAATTGAAATTAGTGGACCACTTCTTGTAAAAGAACACTAAAGTCGGAAGGGAAAGGTTATGGACCACAAGTACCTCAGTGACCTCTCTAGATCCATTGGATTTACAAAGTAAAAAGATTTACTTCAAAGTTATTGCTTTTAATACATTTAGTTTATTCCTTAATAAATACTACTTATATATTAAATATTTCAGCATTAATGTTGCTATAAGAAGTAAGAGTCTCAAATGTATCATTTAACAAAATTGTTTTAGTAAATTAATACAAATGAACAATTTAAGCGATTTTTAATATTAATTTGTTTGAAAAATCTTTAAAATATTATATAATAGAAATACATTTATAATAATTGTATACAAAAGGTAAATCAGTAGAAATGAGATCAATTCCTTTAAACTGAAAAAATTGGAAGGGAGATCTCCATCCTGCTTAATAGATTCACGTGCGCTCATGCTAAGCTGGCATGGACCCACCCCTTTATAAACAAAAAGGCGGTACCGCGGTACCACGTGACAGTTAAAAATTCGGAATGACTAACAGAAAGGAAAAGCTTAGTATTCTCATTGTTCATGGCGATTAGCATAAATGTTAATGTTATTTATTTATTTCAAAAGCCGGACTTATCTTCAAGACTATTTTTTGTACCAATTAAAATTACACCTGATCAGTCAAAGAGAAGCTGCCCATTTCAATCATTAAAACTTCTTCAAAAGATCAACCAGGGTTACCTTCTTTACCAAACGTTAGCAAAACTGAATCAAGATTTAGATAGAGACACCTTGGGGGGAGCCACCAATAGTATGGACTGATACTGAAGCCAACGTAGTAGCAAGACAACCACAGGGAGTCTACAATGTAGGACTTAATATTGTTGCTATGCCAAGTACATAAAGTTCTTACAACCTCTTATTACAAGTGCTGACCAGTACTTCATGAGAGATCATAATGTTACTTATTTGTTATCTCAGATAAACTTGATGAAGTAGCTAAAGTGAAAACAAACCGTCATATTGTAAGTATTATGGAGAAAAGTCAAGGCTGGCCAAATAATACTTTAGTGAGATTCAGTTTATTAGTAAACACAGAGACATCTACCATGATATGGATTTCATGTTTCAAGTTGATGTTGATATGCGTCTTGGTTTCTCATTTTAATAGTGAGGCATTGGGTTCAAGAGTAGGTACCCTACACCCTACTTTTTATAACAAACCTAGATCTACATTTACTTATGACAGGAAACCTAAATCAACAGCTTATATTAAACCTTCTGAAGGAGAATACTATTTCGCTGGTGGAGTATTAGGTTGTTGTCAGAGCGAAGTCATCACTAGGCTGATACAATTGTCCAAGAATATATTAAACAGATCTTCGTAAATATAACTACATAGCTTGGCATGATGAGAGTCATGTTAATAGATATTTCATTGATCATCCTCCGACTAAAGTATTATCCAGAATATTGTGTCCCAGAAGGCATTGGCTGGTCAAAACAGAGGACTGCTTGCTTTGAACAAAAACCACAAAGCTATTCGTAGCTAATGTTTTTTAAAAAGAAGAAACCCTAATATTACAGCAGTTATATACATCAATTAGGAGATGTTAACTGAGGACATTTGTAATAATTAAAGTAGATATGAAGGCATTGGCGTTGATGCAAAATTATATAAATATAAATATGACCATGATAAACATTGTAATTAAAAAATCAGATATTAATGACTGGTGTGAAGAAACAGAAATGACATAGGTATAATAATGCATTTAAATTGGATTTTGTCATTTCAACCCTTAATTGTCCTCGTTACCAGAATATCATCAAGTTGATGTAAGCCCAATATTGAGTTACCATAAAACAAAAAACTGGTATAACTTAATATGTGAAAAGCCCCAACTAGAAGCCAAAGTAGTCTTTGTAATTTATATCCAATAACTGAAATTATGAGGGAGAGGTATACTGTTTCAACCTAACTAAGTTGAAATAGTATCTGCTTATAGCTTCAATCGAAGCCATGATTTGACTACTATAGTAAAGTAGGGTGTAAAAGCAATGTGGTTGTAGATGCAACTAGTTTCACTTCATTCTTATTGAGTTACAATTGTATTGGCCTTGTAGGAACTTTGAATTGGGCTTAGATCATATTGATGTAACTATAGTTAAAATGACAACATGCTTTTTTTCAGTGTGGCTATCAAAATAAAAGTACATTACATGATAAAACCAAACAAAGAAGCATGTCACCACCAATGATTTATATTAACAATATTAGTTCATAACAACCTATTTTGCTAGTAATGATAACTGCAACATATGTTAGAATCAAAAACCTACTAAGTGTTACAGTAACCACAGTGCACGAAGTTAAAGTAACAGCAATTGTTACATCAACTACTTATGTCAGATGTTACTTTAACTATCGGTGTGGGTTATAATCACCAATACATTTGACAGTTGCTTTAACTATCCTTTTTCATTGGGTTATTTTAACCAAAGACATGGGTTTACCTGAGTTGCAGGTGTTTTGACCCAAAAGTTTGGGTACTTTCTATCCATCACTTTATACTGTGTACAAGTATATTATATTTTTTTCCATAAATTCTAAAAGGGTATATATACCACTACAATTTCAAAAATGAGTATATATATAGAGTTTTATAAAAGCCTTTACTAAAATAGGTCTTTATTATACTTAATTTGATTTAAAAATGGATTTTGCCATTCCCAATTATATGCTCAGTAGCTAGAATTTATAATTACAACTATACAAAGCACTGAGCATGTTTTTATATATTAGTTTTGTATTGAAAAACTACAAGAAAGCATTATTTTTTTCCTTCTTTCATTTATATATATATCACTATATATAAATGAAAGAAGGAAAAACACATATATATACAGTCATAAACTCTGATAATTATATATAGATATACTTTGATGCCTCGGTTTACAGATCAAGTATTGCCCTTTTTCAATTAATATGGCTAGTGAGAATCTTTGCGTTATTATGTCTTTGATATATATATTACATATATTATATATATATTCTTTATTATGTTTTGCAGCTCCTTTGTATGAAGTCGATGAATTTGTTGGAGGGAGAATTTATTGTAGCTATATATAGTGTAGTCAGATGAAAATTGTACAATTTTAGTAGTAGTAGTAGTCTTTCCAAACATCTTCCTCTCAGTCCTCAATCGTTTCTACAAACGTGGCAGCAGTGTAGAATCTCTGGACTCACCTGTTCTCAGTTCTCAACATCTACTTAAGATATCCATGTAGACATGTACAATTTATACTAGTACTAGTGTTGTATAAAGTAAATGAAGAGATTGAAAAAATTGAATGTGAAAGAAGTACCAAGGGGTTTAAAAGATATTTACTGATGTAATTTGTGGACTGTTATCATTACAAGCAGGTATTTCTAATGTTGTTAGAGTTTTTCACATTAGCCACCACTATGCAGTAACTAATGCTTAATTTTAGAGATCATTTACTACATTTAAAAGAACTAATCATATTCAAGGTTAGCCATGGGGGAACAATGACAAACAGACCTTGCTCTTCTGTTGATTTTAAGTGACATCTCCAACATCATTGTATTGATATAAAATCTGCATTCTTTTGTCAATTGTCGTATTGCCACAGTTGTTAATATTTGGTGAAAACTATTATTTGATAAAAGTATGTAAATCTTTGTTGTCTTTGATTTAAAATGCTACTTATACTCTGTGTGCACAATCTGTTTGTAAGGACTATTGGACTATATACCTTAATTATACCATATAATTATATATGTACTTTATACTTCATATATGATATTAATATCATTGTGATTAACGACTGTTTCAACAACCACTTATGTCACATCACAAAGATTACTTTGCTATACCAACATCATGAATGTCCAAACTAACTACAGGTATACAGTTTAAGAATCTCTTGTCATTTATCAATAAGTTAAGTTCCTTTTTATTGTAACAATTATATTATTTAAGTTGACTTGATCACTGTGATCAAACTTACTAAAGTACATGATGTATATGTACTGATTTGTTTATTATATTATTTTATCTAGTGATTAGATATACTAGACCTATCATTATAATTTTATTATATCTTTAGATGTACTTATTTACATCAATAATTTTGTATACTTTTAATTGTTATATGATATAAGGCTATGTACAACTGCTTGAAAAAAGACAATGAACAGATTGAGATGTCTATTTTTGTAGTATATTAAGTATAGACAATAAAAGTACAAGACTTTACCATAATACTAAAAATTATTAATAATTATATCACACTAATATTTGTCATATTGTAGTCACAACTCACAAGTGATACATTTTTGCACCATAATTGTGTCGCTTGTTATTAACATTCATTTATTAACTTGCCACGCCCATAATTATTTTATTGTCGAGGCGTGCCATGGCGGGAAGTGTTGCAGTTCAAGTAGTAGTGAGGGTACGTTAGATTATGTTTAAAAAGTGTATTGTTACAAGTTAAAAGGTCTTTAATAGTCTACATTGATTGTTAATGTAGGTCCGTCCTCTTATAAATACTGAAACAACATGAAGATGATGACAATAACATGTGTATTACTTTTAGTAACACTGATCAATTGATGTTGAGTAAAAATAAAGTATTCAGATTTGATCGAGTTTACTCTCAGCATCAACTCAGGTCTGTTGTTTACATAACTTTATTGGTGTATACATTGACTAAATAAACAAAGCAGGGCTGGTGTTTAAGTTTAATTAAGAAATATGGCAAAGTGTTGGTATGCAATTATTATAGGGTGTATCATAAAATGAATTAGGGCCAAGTTCATATAATTCCAGTTTGTCTAATACTTTATGTCTAAAAATTTTTTAAGCCATTTATACAACTTGGATGTAATAAGAGTGGAACAAATACTAGGGCAAGTATTGAAAGGATAAAACATTTGAAAGCATCATTGTCTTTGTAACACTCTCAAAGACCAAATGCTTGCACCTTCTTCAATATGCATTGTGAATAGTGGTATAAACAACCTTTCTTATTTGCATCTAGGAAATTTGTCTCTCTATAGCTTGGATGAGAGCAGGCCAGCATGAGAGCTAGTTTTGAAGTCATTTGCCATATTTTACATTTAAGTATGATGCTAAAATTTGGCAAACTCTTTTAAGAGAATAAAATATATATTTCTCTAGTTTTATTGGGAAGCCAAAAGGAAACTAATGACCATAACAGAATGCATGAACTATGAAGGACTTGGTGTAGACATATTCAGATAGTTCCATCATTAAATAGGTTATAGCTTCTGATAGAATGGTGAGGTTATCTTGGGTTGCGAATAAATAGAAACCTTGTCTGTGAATAGAGATATAAACACACTTTCTTATCTGCAACATCTGGTAGGTAGTTATAGTGTGTTGTTGACTGAGATCAAAGGTCATTAGCATCTGTGATGGGAGATATGCTCTGTTCGGTATACTTATAGTATGTCCTTTCATCAAACTGTACATTTGTTAAATGTATAGCAGTATCCCTCTTGAAGTAAGCATCGACCTTCTCTGTTAGTAGTAGTATCACAAATTCTATAGTTGCAATAAAAATAACTAACTAACAATGGATGACTGCTAAATAGCACTAGTCTACTATCTATTACTTTAACAACTCAAAGCACAGTTTGTAACTGGTCAATGCATTTTAGTGTGATATTTATGGTATAATTTATTACAGTACTTTTCAAGGATAGTTAATTAGGAACTATATTACCAAAAATTTTAACTGCTAATTTAAAATTTTAAATAAACTGGGACAAGATGTCAAAAATTTTAGACAAAACGGGATTAGACAACAGCAACTACATCGACTTCATTACACAATGTGGTAGTCTAAAGTTATATATTTTAAACCTGGCTTATAAAAATAAATAATGTTTTAGCATCTATGGAAGGCATATTACATAAACTTTTTATGTCTGGATACATGCATTGTAATAGATATTGCTTTCACCTTGTAACAAGTTAACAGTTTCAAACTAAAGCTTAGCACAATAAAGAGTGCTTCTTTTCATGTTATTGTGTTGTATTGTTATTGTTATTGTTATTGTTGTTGTTATTGTTATTGTTATTGTTGTTGTTATTGATGGCAATACAATCCATTAGACAGCTACAACAAATGTTGCAAACCATACACAATTTCTAGCTTCACTAATAATATTCATTATCTCATTTACAACACACCCACAGCAACCACATATCAAACACCCACAGCACATTAATTAGCTGGAGTCAACTAAAGTCAGCAGTCATGTACGTCTGTGGACGAGACTAAAGAACAATGAGACAATATTATTTTATAATATACATATCAAATGTAGTCTAAAATTAATAAATATATTATTATAAAATGTTATATTCCTACCTTCTCTTGTCCTTAGTTTAGAGGTGTACACAGAGACTATTCAACCTTTGGTAGACAGTTTCCTTAAAGGAATTAACTGTACAGTCCTTGTCTATGGACAGACAGGATCTGGTAAAACCTATACATTAGGTAGTGGAGGACTCACTACATGTACACCACAGGAGGGTATAATACCACAAACAATAAAAGAACATCTTTGACAGGGTGAAAAAAGATAAGATGGGTGGAGTCAAGTATCATGTAGGCGTGTCCTATGTTGAGATATATAAAGATGAAATCAGAGACTTGCTATTGACTGATTCTGATTGTGGTGTGTCATTGCTATCAGAGAAGATGAACATGGAAAAACAGGTACCAAAAATTGCATGTTATAATACATGTATATGTAATACAAAATTAAGTAAATCAATACTAGCATCAACAAAGCTATGAGGATATTCTTTTACAAATATAATGTAATATGGTAAGTCACACATTATGTACATGTATGTACCATTAGTGGCTTACTGATAAAGACATGTATATGTACATGTATGTATCATTAGGGGCTTACTGATAAAGACATTTATATGAAAATAAAACATGTATGTACCATTAGTGGCTTACTGATAAAAGACATGTATATGTACATGTATGTACCATTAGTGGCTTACTGATAAAGACATGTGTATGTACATGTATATACCATTAGGGCTTACTGATAAAGACATGTGTATGTACATGTATGTACCATTAGTGGCTTACTGATAAAGACATGCGTATTACATGTATGTACCATTAGTGGCTTACTGATAAAAGACAATGCGTATGTACATGTATGTACCATTATGGCTTACTGATGATAAAGACATGTGTATGTACATGTATGTACCATTAGGGGCTTACTGATAAAGACATGCAGCTGAATGTCTAGACATCTTTGGAAGATTTTTAAAATTATTTTTTATACTCATCCAAACATTTGTTATTGTTTCTAAACAGAGACATCACATTAATTATTGTACTAATTATTAAGCTCTGTATGTCTGGAACTAGTATTAGATTTAAAAGACTATAATTAAAAATCATCCTATAATTGTTTTGAAAAAGATACTGATTTCACAGTGAAACACTGACTAGAGCTACAAAGATTGCATAATTAGCAGCTGTTGTGTTGGCAGAAGACTAATAGTATAATATGATAGAAAGTACTAGAAACATAGAAGAGCAAGGAGCTTCGAGCATTGTCAGCCACGCCCATCATCATACCCACTCAGAGATTACTTAATGAAATTCATTGGTTGCTATATGTGTTAGTGGTTATAAACTTAAAAAATGCAGTTTAATTTCATTTGTTGCTCTCAAAAAGTCACACAACAAAATACATTAAAATGATGAAAACAATGTAACTGTTACATACTGTAGATCGGGAAACTTCGCGTTACAAAAGTTTCATGTAAAAAATTCCCGTGTTAAAAAAATTTCAAACATAAGAGGCGTGTATGAAATTTATTAACCCTATTTATTTCAATGTGTAATTATGTTTTGTAATTTATTTTCGTACATCGTCCAATGTTCGAATTTCTTTTAACAATGAAACTTCCTGATCTACGATATATAATATGTGGACCAAAATGATTATAGCATGCATGACTTGCCAACAGAAAATAACAGTTCTGAGTTCTATTTATAACTACTAAAATTAATTGTAATGATTATTACATTAAAATTGTTGTTATCCTATAGTGGTAACTGGTTTAACTGAGGAGGTTGTATCTAATACTGATGAGGCCTTGATATTACTGGAGAGTGGCAATGCTGTCCGAGTACTTACTTTAGCCACTGATATGAATGCACACTCTAGTCGCTCTCATGTAATCTTTACTCTCATATTAGGTAAATATGCTAGGTGATGTAATGTTTAATCATGTACATATATATACATATATATGTATTAATTAACTAAACTAACTAATTAATGTATATTAAGTAACCAATCATGTACATGTACATATATACAGTGTAACTTTTATGGTCATGTACATGTAAGACATATGGACATATTCATATTCAGTTTGTTACGTATCTTGTGCACATGAAAAGTTAATTTTTTACATATTTTTAGTACAAGAGAAACCAGAAGTAATAGGAGATGTTAGTAATGAGAGGGACATCCTCACAGCTAGACTAATTTCGAAGTTCCACTTTGTTGATCTAGCTGGATCAGAGAGATTGAACAGGACACATAACAGAGGAGAACGGTTCAAAGGTACATGTCTAAATGTATTGCATGAGCTACAAGTGGTGTGTAGTTACAACAATATACAGTTTGTATTGCTATTTTTTCTAAAGCCAGTTAAGGACAGTATAGTTAGGCTCCATAACCTCATATCAGGCAGGCAATAGCACTGTCTACGTATATTTTAAAAAAATTCATGAAGTAAAGGAATGGCAGTACAAGCACCTGAAAGAAGACAACAATAGAATGATGGTAATAAAAATCATTACCTAGTAGCCACAACTTCATGTCCTATATATATACTTAGTGATACTCTACTGTGTGGCTACAATGTAAGTATTTTTATACTAACATTCCTACTGTTGTCTTGTTTCAGATGCTTATAGTGCGATTCCTACATTTCATGATTTTTAAAATTTTTACATACTTGTACTGTAATCTGTTAATATATAAAGTATATGTACATTATTATGTAGTATTATTTGTACTTATAATAATACAGTATTAATTATAATGTTATATTCTATTACAGAGTCTATACATATCAATAGTGGTCTCTTAGCTCTTGGTAATTCATTAATGCCTTGGCTGATACTAAAAGAAGATCTGGTCATGTTCCTTACAGGTACATTTAGTTGACCGTGTACATGTCTTACCAAGGACAATATTTAACCCAGAATTTTGTAAGCATATGTCGAAAATCTTGACATTATATAAAATCATGAACTAAGACAATATTATAGCATTAAATTTTTTATTTTTTATTGTGATTGATTATGAGGTACCTACTCATGACATTCGTGTTTATAACTTCTACATGTACATGTACATGTTTTTTAAATATGCATTGCACTAAGTACCATATCATTCATTCATGTAATGTGTTAAGATATTAATAAATGTTGCCTATACAAGTAAGTCTGCTATATCAGGTCCACTATATACATGTACAGTATATATCAGGTCCACTATATACTGTACAGTATATATCAGGTCCGCTATATACATGTAAAGTGTATATCAGGTCCACTATATACATGTACAGTATATCAGGTCCACTATATACATGTAAAGTGTATATCAGGTCCACTATATACATGTAAAGGTGTATATCAGGTCCACTATATACATGTAAAGTGTATATCAGGTCCACTATATACATGTACAGTATATCAGGTCCACTATATGCATGTAAAGTGTATATCAGTCCACTATATACATGTACAGTATATCAGGTCCACTATATACATGTAAAGTGTATATCAGGTCCACTATATACATGTAAAGTGTATATCAGGTCCACTATATACATGTAAAGTGTATATCAGGTCCCTATATACCATGTAAAGTGTATATCAGGTCCACTATATACATGTAAAGTGTATATCAGGTCCACTATATACATGGTAAAGTATATATAAGGTCCACTATATACATGTAAAGTGTATATCAGGTCCACTATTACATGTACAGTATATCAGGTCCACTATATACATGCAAAGTCTATATCAGGTCACTATATACATGTACAGTATATCAGGTCCACTATATACATGTAAAGTATATATCAGGTCCACTATATACTGTACAGTATATATCAGGTCCACTATATGCATGTACAGTATATCAGGTCCACTATATACATGTACAGTATATATCAGGTCCACTATATACATGTAAAGTGTATATCAGGTCCACTATATACATGTACAGTATATATCAGGTGGTAACATTGCCCAATATTCGTTCTTCCTATTTTATTTTAACTTGTAATAACAAAGAATCAGACATTGTGGATATATTTTTTTAGATAATTTAAATAAAAATGATACAAACAAATAACATATATTTTTAAAAATTGTTAAATGTTAGGATGGTGCTAAAAAATAGTACACTATATATTGAAAGCTATATTTTGCTGTCTTGTGAGCACTTTCCTGAAACCTAATTCCTAACTTCTTATTCAACTTTAAATTTTAGTTTTGGGAATGTTTGCCTTAAACTTCTCCTAACACTATTACAACAAATAACTGTAATACCATCATGTTCAATGTTGTGACTACTATACATTGATATCTATATTGCTATTCCTATCTTAGGCTTGTTTGAGTTGTTTTTACCATAATCCCTACATTTAATGATTTTTTTGGAAATTTTTATTTACTTGTCTATAATTTAATATATTATTAACTAATAATATAATTTGCTTTCTCATCCAGGCAGTCCAAGATAACTCGACTAATCAAAGACTCGTTAGGTGGTAATGCTCATACAGTAATGATTACCTGTCTAAGTCCTTGTTATAAAGACTTACCAGAGAGTTTAAATGCATTGAAATATGCCAAAAGAGTAAGTAATACATACAGTATATACAATATACCTCATGTACTTGTACACTGTATATGTAATTATGTATATGTACATGTACACTGTATATGTAATTATGTATATGTACATGTACACTGTATATGTACATGTATGTACACTGTATATGTACACTGTATATGTAATTATGTATATGTACATGTACACTGTATATGTAATTATGTATATGTACATGTACACTGTATATGTATATGTACACTGTATATGTACATGTACACTGTATATGTTCACTGTATATGTACATGTACACTGTATATGTTCACTGTATATGTACATGTACACTGTATATGTAATTATGTATATGTACATGTACACTGTATATGTTCACTGTATATATACATGTACACTGTACTGTATATGTACATGTACACTGTATATGTTCACTGTATATGTACATGTACACTGTATATGTACATGTACACTGTATATGTACATGTACATTACTTGAAGTGCCATTTCTAATTACTGTACAGTATGAAAAAGGACAGTGTATTAACTAGTTTATTGTGATATGGACCAATCAAAATACTTGACACTCATGTAACTAGAGAGAGACATGATAGTTATTCTAACCTCTGTTGATCATCATCAATGTTAAAGATTTGAATGAGATTTAAATTAATTGAGTTTCTTTGATTATCTGTTAACTCTTCAACAAAATATTAAGTCTTACATAGGACACAAAGAAGAGTATTTGCTCATGGTTGTGTTTATTGGGTAATATACTACAACTTTTTTTTATTTTTTGTCTTCTACTTGACTTTATATATATTGAGTTAGACTAATTTGGGATATATGGTAACTTAGATTAGACTTACATCATATTGATGAAACTATGGTAACAAAGACTGCAGTTGAAATGACAAAATTTGTAACACTGTTTAATTTAAATCATAATCTAAGAAAGTGTTGACATCACTTTGAATAAATCTATGCAATGCTATCACACAGTATCTATTCAGACATTTCACATGATATCTATTTAAAATGATGTTAACACTTTGTATGATATCTATTCAAATGATGTTGAATCTTCCATAGACGATAGTTAAAGCAAAAAGTAGACTATCTGATTCAGATCTATAAACTTGACTTACTCATATTGGACTGATGAGGAAAGTTTATATGTACATTCCTTCCTTTTTCTTAGATTACTCTACATGTAATTGTTGGTATTCTAATAACTAACTGTTCTAAAACATACTGCATGTATTGTCTATCAAATGTATCTATCAATAAAGTATATGTAATATACTGTACACCAGAAGCACAAAGCCTCAAGGTGTTTAATTATATTCATAGTGTAGTTAGTCATACTCACAGTCCTTAAGCTTTGAATTAGGCCAGCTGTGGTTTGTCTAATGCTGTACAAACTTTCAAATGGAGTTGAATGCTCCTTCCTCTTTATTAGGGCTATGGGCTTCTCTGTATGCTTAGTTGCTATAGTATACTTATAAGAAAGCTTTGACATTATTGTAATGACAATGTATGTACATTCTTGATGATGAGATTAAGAATACCTCTCTTTGGATGAATAGCTGTCCAATGTTGTCTAAGTTTACATTGTATTTCATTGTCTTTCTGACTCCTGAGTCCAAAGGATGAACCAAATACTCATCAAATGTCCAGACATTTAGCCATGAAATAATATATACATACTTGTGCCCATAGGCGGCTGCAGAACTGCAGCTCCACCCAGGTAGGAAAAGGGGTGTGGTCATGTTTATTTATTATTAATGTCAAATACACAATCTCTCTGAATACTCGACCCAAGAAAATATTTGATACCAGCTTGATTGGAAGGACCTTTTAACTGTTCAGGGCATTATTTAGAATTGCTCGGTCGAGTCAACCCGGTCGTTGCCTGTGTATGCCCAGGCCTGTAGCCACCTATGCTTGTGACCAGGTCTGACAAAAGGGTCTTATCATGCAAGCAAATTTGAACAAGTACCATCTTGTAGAGAAAGTCCATAAATTTTAACATACAAGAAATAATGATTCTGCATACCAAATTTTATACTTCTTGACAATCACTGAGAAGCAGCACTCATTTGAAATTTAGCGATGATATTTAACCCTTTTTATTAAATTACATGTACATGTATGTACATAATATTAATACTAGTCATATTGTACATGGTCATAAGACCACTACATATTAACTATTGCTAATAATGTTTATATTTATATTTTATTTTATTTTATTTTTAAAGGCTTGCAACATTAAAAATCATCCTGTTATAAACCAAGATCTTCAACACAAGTCTTTTCTTGCTATGAGAGAAGAGATAGAGAGTTTAAGAGCAGAACTACAAAGAACAAAAAAAATTATCACTGTATCTAATACACCTTTAGAGATGGTAGAGTGTGTAGAATCATCTACAGCTACTGACCTTGTAAGTAATGATCTATTTGTAGATGTCGACAACAACAACTAACACTATCCACATAGAACACTGTTAGTTCTTGAGAAAATGATTACTAAATATAATAGGACAAGGAGCAGTAACAATTACTTTTGATGACTTACTTGAAAGCTTTACTATAACTGGTTTATGGACTGGCTAAACCTACTGTTTAATTTTCACATGCTCACATACATATAATGAGTATAGACATCTACATGTAAATGTATGTATATTATTGTAATCAGAATTTCCAGGTAAACAATTTAATTTTTATGTAAATGTTATAATAATATTATGTACAATGTACATAACATTACCACACAAAGAAAGAGGCCATTCATAACTTGATTATTGATATTTTCTCTGTCTTAGTTAACTGATGTTGATACTCATATTAGTTATCTCAAGAAAGAAATAGAGATTTCTCAACACAGACAAAGTGCTATGTCTATTGCTATGTCATTAGCAAGTAAAAAGTTACAAAAGATATTAGACAGCAGAGATAATCCTGATATGACATCACTAAAGGAAATATGGTCACTGTTAGTGGAAGTGGATAGTGAAAAAAACAAAAGTTCTGACTTAGAATCAAGTAAGTTGTAATGTACATTTTACTGGTATATACATTTATAATCATTGATGTTGTTTACTTTGTGTGCCAAGCAATCCCATATTCATTTTAGACCACATGCTATATATGTGTATATATATACATATACACACACACATATATATATAATTATGTACAAGGTTTGTTTTTTTCATCTTTTTTTTATTGTATGTTGTATACAATGATCAAAGTGACTGATGGGATTTAATCACCTCAAATTCAGGCACATATAACAACCAATAAATTTCATTAACCCTAACCACAAGCACTATAATGATGGGTACAACTGATCACACTCAAATCTTTGCAGTAGCTTGCTTCACTGCCTATATTTCTAAAATTCTATAGTTATGCAGTCACTGCTACTAATTCTACAACCTTTACAGCTTTATTGTGAAGACCTTTTTTATTACTAATTTATTATATATTTAAGCTTATATCAAAAAACTTGATGAAGACAAGGAACAACATGACAGATTGAACAAAGCAGTAGAGACTATTGAGCTGTTAAGACAAGAAATTGAAAATTGTAAGGTATGTCTGTCAAAGCTTGTGATTTAGAAGTATATGTACTATCACTGGTTGTTATGTACTATCACTGGTTGTTATGTACTATCACTGGTTGTTATGTACTATCACTGGCTATTATGTACTATCGCTGGTTGTTATGTACTATCGCTGGTTGTTATGTACTATCACTGGTTGTTATGTACTATCGCTGGTTGTTATGTACTATCGCTGGTTGTTATGTACTATCGCTGGTTGTTATGTACTATCGCTGGTTGTTATGTACTATGACTGGTGTTATGTGTATAATAGATAATTATATTAAAATTTGTGAACTTTTATAATTGGTCACACATGTAAATACATGTATTTATTAGTCTCATTACTACTTTTAAGTTAGTAGTAAAGCATGACACACCTTACAACCAGTGCTTAATAGTGTACTAAATTTAGCATTGGCTAACTTGGTACTAAAACCATACTACCTATTTTAATGTGGTTGACATTAAAATAGGTTAATGTGGTTGTCTTACAATCATTTGGACAACTACATATACACATAAATGTATTTATCTATCTATATAGATAGATAGATAGATATAGATAATTATAGATACAGGGTATGTTCCCTTTTTACTATTTTATGATATTTGTTGTATACACATGATCAAAGTGACAAATGAAATGATACTTCATCTTTTTTTTAACCACCAACACACATATATAGCATCTCATTAATCCCAACTGCTAGTGCTACAACAATGGGTATGATTGATCATTGATTGAGCATTCTCACTAACTTGCTTTTCTGCCTACAGTTTTAGCATTCCACAGACATTGCTCTTAATTACACAATCATTGTAGCCCTAGTCAGTGTAGTATCTAATTATTGGATGATTTTTTAAAATTATGATAATATTGTTATTTTAATTGTATGTGTTTCCCTAAAGTGAAATAAATGATAACTAAATTCAATGCATTACCCATACATGTACATGTATGTATAATATTATACAATGATTTAAGTGTAGCATTTATAGAGTACAAAAACCACACATTACATTGTACATTTATCTATACAATGTGTTGTACATGTATATCTAGATGGACTTATTGTCTGATGAAGAGATTTTTGCTGAACGAGAAACAGAATATAACAGTCTCCAAAGTCAATATAAATTGCTGGTTGAGAGAAATATAGAACTAGAATGTCTTGTGACTACATTAACAGACAAAGAACACAGTTTGCAACAAGAGGTAAGGTGACATATACAGATACAATTGCAGCGTACATGCATGGTCTTTTATTATGAGAAATATTGTAGTTCCTCAAACATTTTTGCATAATAATCTTTAGCCAAAGATTATACATAAGACAGAAGGTGTTTTATTATCTGTCAAATCTTTGTTTACAAGGTTTGTTTATATGGTACACACTTGGGATTGATTGTGATGGCTCTAAATTATGTAGATTTCAATGTTTTAGATATATCTACTCCTACATATAAATGGAGTTAAATGTATCTATGTTTTAACCACTATTATATACAGACAAAATCATTTGATTGAAACCCTTTACCTTAATATTTGACTTATCAATTATTCATAAGAACATGTTACTTACTGCTTCCTATAAGGTAGTCAACAGAGGGTATGTTAGCAAACTAAATCAGACAACTGGTAGCACAGGATTATAAAGTTGTTTTGTGTAGTTCCTTTAAGTTTCAATGAGTTTGTGGTTTGTGTGTCATTCTGAGGTGCAATATTTAGTTAATTGGTTTGTACACAAAAATAGTAAAAAGCTTCTATTGTGTACATAATTATATGCATTTTGTCTACAACAATAGGTTACACTGCATTCCACAGTTGCTTTCACAACAAGAGATGTGGTTTACAGTTTGTCATATACTTTACCATCTTGAGGAGTAATATATGTTAGTATTGCAAAAGCCTTCCTTTCTCTTAGCAAAGAGGCGGCAACAATAGACTAACAAATGGGTGGCAACGGCGTTACCAGTTATAAACATGAAAAGTATCAAAACAACTAGAAAGTAAACTAAATTTAAAAACTAACTACGAATAGCTTTATGGTTTTTTGTTTCAAAGCCAAAAGTCGACGTTTTGTTGAGATTATCCAATCTTTGGGGTACAATATTCCGGAGACAATAATTAGTTGGAGGATGATCAATAAAATATCTATTAAGATGACTCTCATCATGCCACAAAGCTATGTAGTTGTACTTATTAAGATCTGTTAATATATTCTTGAAAAGTATATCAGCCATAGTGATGACTTCACTTACACAACCACCAAATACCCCACTAGCAAAATAGTACTCTCCTTCATATCGGTTAATATAAGCTGTTGATTTAGGGTTTCTGTCATATGGAAATGATAGTCTTTGTTTCCAATAAAAACCAGGATGTAGGGTACCTACTCTTGAACCTAAGGCCTCACTATTAAAACTAGAAACAAAGAGCATATCAACATCAATTTGAAACATGAAGTCCATATCATGGTAGACATGTCTATGTTCACTAATAAACTGATATTTTTGCTAAAGCGTTCTTTGGCCAGCCTAGATTTTTCTCCATAATACTTACAATATGACAGTTTGTCTTCACTTTAGCTACTTCATCAAGTTTATCTGAGATAACAAAATAAGTAACATTATGATCTCTCATGAAGTACTTGTCAGCACTTGTAATAAGAGGTTGTAAGAACTTTATGTACTTGGCAATAGCAACAATATTAAGTCCTACATTGTAAACTCTCTTTGGTTGTCTTGCTAATACATTGGCTTCAGTATCAGCCCATACTATTGGTGCTCCCCAAGGTGTCTCTATTCTATAACGAATTTTACTCCTACTAACTTTTGGTAAAGATGGTAACTCCTTTGCAACATGTGACAAATTCTGATGTTGAATATGACAACTTGTAGACATATTCCATAGGTTGTGTGAAGTTAGATAATCAAAATCCACATAGTAATTTTCAGATAGAAGCAAAAACGCAGTAAAGTATGAAGAAAACATAAAGGCACAACTTGGTTTCTGTCATGGCAGTGCCTATAGGACTTCTTGATTCAGTTTTTGAAACCACACCTTTAAAAAGTGAGACCACACCCCCGAGAGTAGATATATGAATAGAATTAAAAATAATAAGATTATAAATAATAATTATAGAATCATAAATGATAATTATGAATAGAGGAATATAGATAACAAAAAAGAAAAGAGTAATCAATAATCAAGTATAACACGACAAAACAAAACCTAAGCCTTGTCTTTGGAGAAGACTTTAAATGAACACAATGGAAATGATACCAGTTAAGCAAGAGTCACATATAATTGAACTTTCTGACTCATCATTGATTGGCTTAAGCACAGACCACAATGCTAAACAGGATTACTTCTTAAAACCTCAATAACTACTTGAACACTAATCGATGTGTCATGAGAAAAGTACTTGGACAATTCCTCTCCAATAACAACATCATAGTCTTAATTTCTAAACTCATCGTTGAAATGTGTGCTCACTTTGATTAAGTAAGAGTTAAGATGATGCCTGGGTATGTTCATAGATAATTAAGAACTACAAATTTGCAATAGTTTCAAATGTAACTTTCTTGATTGCTGCACACATGCATTCTGTTGTTGTTTTGTACTATCACTGGTTGTTATGTACTATCACTGGCTATTATGTACTATCACTGGTTGTTATGTACTATCACTGGTTGTTATGTACTATCACTGGCTATTATGTAGTATCACTGGTTGTTATGTACTATCACTGGTTGTTATGTACTATCACTGGCTATTATGTAGTATCACTGGTTGTTATGTACTATCACTGGTTGTTATGTACTATCACTGGCTATTATGTAGTATCACTGGTTGTTATGTAGTATCACTGGTTGTTATGTACTATCACTGGTTGTTATGTACTATCACTGGTTGTTATGTACTATCACTGGCTGTTATGTACTATCTGGCTGGTACTATCACTGGTTGTTATGTACTATCACTGGCTGTTATGTACTATCACTGGCTGTTATGTACTATCACTGGCTGTTACGTACTATCACTGGTTGTTATGTGTATAATAGATAATTATATTAAATTTGTGAACTTTTATAATTGGTCACACATGTAAATACATGTATTTATTAGTCTCATTACTACTTTTAAGTTAGTAGTAAAGCATGACACACCTTATAACTAGTGCTTAGTAGTGTACTAAATTTAGCATTGGCTAACTTGGTACTAAACCATACTACCTATTTTAATGTGGTTGCCATGTTGTCTTACAATCATTTGGACAACTACATATACACATAAATGTATCTATCTATCTATATAGATAGATAGATAGATATAGATAATTATAGATACAGGTATGTTCCCTTTTTACTATTTTATGATATTTGTTGTATACAATGATCAAAGTGACAATGAAATGATACTTCATCTTTTTTAACCACCAACACACATATATAGCATCTCATTAATCCCAACTGCTAGTGCTACAACAATGGGTATGATTGATCATTGATTGAGCATTCTCACTAACTTGCTTTTCTGCCTACATTTTTAGCATTCCACAGACATTGCTCCTAATTACACAATCATTGTAGCCCTAGTCAGTGTAGTATCTAATTATTGGATGATTTTTTAAAATTATGATAATATTGTTATTTTAATTGTATGTGTTCCCTAAAGTGAAATAAATGATAACTAAATTCAATGCATTACACATACATGTACATGTATTTACATGTACATGTATGTGTAATATTATACAATGATTTAAGTGTAGCATTTATAGAGTACAAAGCCACACATTACATTGTACATTTATCTATACAATGTGTGTACATATATATCTAGATGGACTTATTGTCTGATGAAGAGATTTTTGCTGAACGAGAAACAGAATATAACAGTCTCCAAAGTCAATATAAATTGCTGGTTGAGAAAAATATAGAACTAGAATGTCTTGTGACTACATTAACAGACAAAGAACACAGTTTGCAACAAGAGGTAAGGTGACATATACAGATACAATTGCAGCGTACATGCAATGGTCTTTTATTATGAGAAATATTGTAGTTCCTCAAACATTTGCATAATAATCTTTAGCCAAAGATTATACATAGACAGAAGGTGTTTTATGATCTGTCAAATCTTTGTTTACAAGGTTTGTTTATATGGTACACACTCAGGGTTGATTGTGATGGCTCTAAATTATGTAGATTTCTTTGTTTTAGATGTATCTACTGCTACATATAAATGGAGTTAAATGTATCTATGTTTTTAAGCACTATTATATACAGACAAATCATTTGATTGACCCCTTTACCTTAGTATTTGACTTATCAATTATTCATAAGAAGAACATGTTACTGCTTCCTATAAGGTAGTCAATAGAGGGTACGTTAGCAAACTAAATCAGACAACTGGTAGCACAGGATTATAAAGTTGTTTTGTGTAGTTCCTTTAAGTTTCAATGAATTTTGTGATTTGTGTGTCATTCTGAGCTGCAATATTTAGTAATTGGTTTGTACACAAAAATAGTAAAAAGCTTCATGTACAGCATGTAATTATTGTGTACATAATTATAATGCATTTTGTCTACAACAAGAGGCTACATTGCATTCCACAGTTGCTTTCACAATAAGAGATGTGGTTTACAGTTTGTCATATACTTTACCATTATGACGAGTAATATATGTTAGTATTGCAAAAGCCTTCCTTTCTCTTAGTGAAGAGGCGGCAACGATAGACTAATAATGGTGGCAACGATGTTACCAGTTATAAACATGAAAGTATCAAAACAACTAGAAAGTAAACTAAATTTAAAAAACTAACTACGAATAGCTTATGGTTTTTGTTCAAGCCAAAAGTCGACGTTTTGTTGAAGTTATCGAATCTTCTGGGGTACAATATTCTGGAGACAATAATTTAGTTGGAGGATGATCAATGAAATATCTATTAAGATGACTCTCATCATGCCACAAAGCTATGTAGTTGTATTTATTAAGATCTGTTAATATATTCTTGAAAAGTATATCACCATAGTGATGACTTCACTTACACAACCACCAAATACCCCACTAGCAAAATAGTACTCTCCTTCATATCGGTTAATATAAGCTGTTGATTTAGGGTTTCTGTCATATGGGAACGATAGTCTTTGTTTCCAATAAAAACCAGGATGTAGGGTACCTACTCTTGAACCTAAGGCCTCACTATTAAAACTAGAAACAAAGAGCATATCACATCAACTTGAAACATGAAGTTCATATCATGGTAGACATGTCTATGTTCACTAATAACTGATATTTTGCTAAAGCGTTCTTTGGCCAGCCTAGATTTTTTCTCCATAATACTTACAATATGACGGTTTGTTTTCACTTTAGCTACTTCATCAAGTTTATCTGAGATGACAAAATAAGTAACATTATGATCTCTCATGAAGTACTTGTCAGCACTTGTAATAAAAGGTTGTAAGAACTTTGTGTACTTGGCAATAGCAACAATATTAAGTCCTACATTGTAAACTCTCTTTGGTTGTCTTGCTAATACATTGGCTTCAGTATCAGCCCATACTATTGGTGCTCCCAAGGTGTCTCTATTCTATAACGAATTTTACTCCTACTAACTTTTGGTAAAGATGGTAACTCCTTTGCAACATGTGACAAATTCTGGTGTTGAACATGACAACTTGTAGACATATTCCATAGGTTGTGTGAAGTTGGATAATCAAAATCCACATAGTAATTTTCAGATAGAAGCAAAACGCAGTAAAGTATGAAGAAAACATAAAGGCACAACTTGGCTTCTGTCATGGCAGTGCCTATAGGACAGTTTTTGAAACCACACCACGAGAGTAGATATATGAATAAAATTAAGAATAATAAGATAATAAATAATAATCACAGAATCATAAATAATAATTATGAATAGAGGAATTATAGATAACAAAAAAGAAAAAGAGTAATCAATAATCAAGTATAACACTACAAACAAAACCCAAGCCTTGTCTTTGGAGAAGACTTTAAATGAACACAATGGAAATGATACCAGTTAAACAAGAGTCAGATATAATTGAACTTTCTGACTCATCATTGATTGGCTTTAAGCACAGACCACAATGCTAAACAGGATTACTTCTTAAAACCTCAATAACTACTTGAACACTTATCAATGTGTCATGAGAAAAGTACTTGGACAATTCCTCTCCATAACAACATCATAGTCTTAATTTCTAAACTCATCGTTGAAATGTGTGCTCACTTTGATTAAGTAAGAGTTAAGATGATGCCTGGGCATGATCATAGATAATTAAGAACTGTACAAATTTGCAATAGTTTCAAATGTAACTTTCTTGATTGCTGCACACATGCATTCTGTTGTTTTTTGAGCACAGAAACTGGACAATTTTATCATATGTAAACTCACTGTTCAAAATTCAAGACAGTGACTCACAAATGCAAGTTGTCTTTTTAGGGAGTTTTAATTTAGTTGCATTACTCTCTCTTTATAATACTACTTTGAAAGAAACAAGTCTGAAGACTTTGCTGTAACAACTTAAACCCAGCTTGTGGTTACTCGCTATGCAATTATTGGAATTATTATTATTATTGTGATTGTGATTGGCCATCCTGAATTCCAGATTATACATCATGGGGTCAGTTTATTGTCAAGATCCACTTTTTCCTGGCTACAACACTAAAGGTGCAAACTACAAAAGCTCAAGAAAGATACCTTTAAAATGGTCTTTTTTGTATTACTATGATAATGAGTACTCCACCTACACATAATAGCAATGAATCTTATTATAATAAAGCACACATTTGTTTTATCTAAAAACACTATCTTATACAACCATTACCGGTCATCACTTGGTAATAATTACTAGTATCTGCCATTAACTCAACTTACCAGTCTCTAGAACACATCAGGTTAATCACAGTAAGGATTATAACCCTCTTCAGGTAAATGTTCAAGACTTAAAGCAACTTTAATAAAGAACTTACTTTACCCCATTGTGAGCCACTGTAAGATACAAAATAAAATGGAGACACCTCGAGAGCACTTATACAATGGGCAGGTACAAGATTGACAATATAGGACTTAAAATTGTCACCAATGCCAAATACTCTAAGTTCTCACAACTTATTACATCTGCTGGTAATTACTTAAAATGCATGGGACTTATTTTGTACTTTTTATAATTACTTATTTTGTCATCTCAGATAATTTTGATGAAATAACTAAGTGATGACAAAACCATTCTATTGTAAGTACTATGGAGAAAAATTATGGTTGGTCAGAATAATACTTGAGTGAAATTTCAGTCTGTTGGTTAAGATGAATATATGTAACATAATATGATACCTTAATATGTTTCAATATTAAGCTATCTAGTCTTAATAGTGAGACTTTGAGTCAAAAGTAGGTACACTACATCTAAAGTAAATTAAAGCAACTTCAAATTTGAATTGAGCATACTGAGATGCTTGTACAGCTGCCTCCATGTGCTTTTTAGTCTTTTTATATTGATATGTCATATCTTGATGTCATTGTGTAATGGAGACTGTACATGTAGCCTCAACCCAGGTGCTCATTTCTTTCATGAACAGCTAGGTATGAAGCTAGTCATTAAGATAATGGAACACCTTTTGATTCTATTTTGAGTATAGTCTTTTGTGTAGCCTATTTTAGTGTGTACAATGCATACAATATAGACAATGGCATTATACTTTTATGTTACAGATAAGAGCATTACAGGATCAGCTGAAATACAAAAAAAAACTGTGATCATAAGACAGAGATAACATTCCAACCTCACCACACAATCCCATCATCTGATTATGTAGACCATTTGTACAATATACTACATGGAAAGATTAATGTTCACAGTATACAGGTAAAGTATGCACTCTAACTATTACATGTACATGTACACATGTATGTATTGTAAATGTACATGTACATATGTGTTAAAATATGTCACTTTTAAATTAAAACATTATAATTTACTCAATATACAAGTACTTGTTCCAATATCAGCATTTGTACCACTAAACATTATTTGAGCATTCAACTTTCTCTTCCACTTCTTATAATATAAAATATGTACCCTTCTTTACATATAATTTAGGAACCCTTGGAAGACAGCTGTGACATAGCACTAGATCATATCACCACTTTGTTAATGAACATAATACTATCAGTCACGAGTCACCATTCTCATCATCTTATCCACCATTGGAGCCTATAAAATGTCTGAATACAGTCTATTACTGTCACAGGAAAAATTAAAGGCTGTTGAAAAATGGTACACGTCCTTGTTCTTCAACCATACATAAATACATGCAATAATACTGCCATATTGTAACATAGACATCATGTTATTAAGTAAACTTAATTTTAAGATGTGTCCTTAATTCTAAGTATTATCTTTAATATTTATGCTAATATCTACATTTACTTTGCATGTACATGACATTGTCCTATTTTGGGTATTTTACAGTTATTTAGAGGAACAGCACAAACTACAATCACTTTCACTAAAAATCAAGTAAGTTTGCAAAAGGTATATGTTGTATGTTTCATTAACTGCTAGGTTTAAAGAGGATTTAATACACGAGCTTGTAAAGAACACTAGAACTGTTAAATGTCTTAATCAAGCTTATATGAAGAAAATTACCACTTTAGAAAAAGAGGCTATATCACTTAAAGAACAAGTTACAAAGGTACAGTGCATTTGTAATGTTACCATAATCACTTACCAATCCATTTGTTCAGTAATATCATTTATATCACCAATCTATTTATTCATATACCTATTTGTACATGTACATACTATTGTTATTATAATTTTAATGAATTTCTCATTAATTTTAATTATTTCCAATACATGTAGGTCACCCACTGCACAATGTACACATGACAAAAAAAATACAGAAAACAACCTCAAAAAATATCACAAACAGAGAATCAGCTACAAAGGAAGCTGAAAGATACAGAGACAAAATTATCCACTCTTCAGAGAAGACGGAGAGACACACTACGTCTCTTACAAGTGGGAGAGAAAAGTGAGCAAAGATTAGCAGAGTTAGAAGGAGAAGTCCAACGTCTTAGGAACCAGCAATCACTTTTACAACAAAAATGTAAAGAGGAAATTGACAAGAAGAAAAAACTTGAAACTGAAGTAAAACAATGTCATCAACAAATAAGTACTCTGACACAGGAAAACAGAACCAACAAGGACAGGTCATTCGAGTTAAGACACAAGAGGTAACCTTGACATAGCACCTTTTATTAACATACTATATGTGATGACATGTACGTAGACCATGTTGGTATTTAATTCACTGTTATAGCATTTATTAAATGTATATAATCAATTATTAAACATGTACAAACTATACATTAATAGTGTGGTATTAGTTGTCTTATTATATATAGGTTGCATTTGCTCAGAGAAAAATTGCGTCAAGTAAATAGAAGAGACAACAGATATATTAATAGGTGAGTTACATGTACATTAAATTGACACAATCAATATGATTACAATGTACATGTCATACATGTACATATACTACATGTAATGTAGCACATATAAGAAGTACCCTTGTAGATCATTTACTAAAATCAATCAAGCCTTTGCTGAAGAGCTTTCAAAGTCATGTGACTCATTTCATTTTCAAGTACATTGTAAATGTCCATGTATATGATGTGATGAAACAAGTCAAATTGTGTAATGTTATCTTTGTCTTTGATTGTAATCTAATTTACTATATTATTGTTGTTGTTGTATTATATTAAAAAAATAATCTTGTTTTTTATAGTGATATGTCCACAGACTATAGTAAATGGTTTCAAAAAAGAGCTAAACAAAATAGCTAAAGAAAGGCAAAGCCTTGAACAATTCAGAAGGTATTTGTGTACCATTAATATATGAATACATGTATATACATGTACATGTATCTGTACATATACATGTACATGTATATGTATGTTTTTTTACATATATATGTATATGTAAATTTACATAAACATGTATATGTATGTTTACATATATATGTATATGTAAATTTACATATACATGTATATGTAAATTTACATGTATATGTATATGTAAATTTACATATACATGTATATGTAAATTTGCATATACATGTATATGTAAATTTACATGTACATTTATCTATATTAGCTTATATTTAGGATAGTGAAGGTCTATAATGGGTCACAATTGGTTCATATTCATACTGTATTTTAGCATTCATTGAATTGAGAAAGCACTTATAAAGCAATACACAGCTACTGATAACTTTCCAGTCTTTGGTATTAAGACAATTGCTGCAATACGACAACTATATCTATATATATATAGGGACAACATTTGACAAATAAATCATGTGCTTACAGTCCATAGCATATCAATACAAAGTACATTCATATACAAACACAGTGGTAGAGAACTGGGGGGGGGGGGAGGGCAGGGGGGCTGGAGCCTCTCCACTTTTGAAAGTGGGAGGTGGGTCTCTGCCCTTTTACTGTTTGATTTTGACTGTTTGATATACAAGTATGCATGACGAATTGCACTCCTCACTTTGGTAATTTTTAGTTATTTTTTAAAATAAGATTTTCATTTACATCTATCTGATTCTTCACTAAGCACTTGGCCCCCCACTTTTCAGTAGCTGTCTCCACCCCTGAAACTAAATGTTTTATACGTATAGATGTTGGATGTGGGCAGGGATTTCACTCAGCTAAAACATTAAAATCTTAACAAAAGTGCGAAACCTGAAATATGCCTGAAGACAAAGCCTAAAGAGCTTGTTAACTTCTCTAGGGAGTTACTTTATAGCAGGAAAATTTTTGTTGGTACAAATCTTTGATGAGATATAGAAAGTCTTTTAGAATTGCATTAAAAAATTTTAAATTCCAAAATTTTTATTTGTCTATTTACGCCCTCTATAGTAGTAGTAGTCATGGAAGAGCATGCATCCTTTACAATTGATTGGTAGATCTCAGTCTGATTGTCCACCTTAATCTGATCTAACTGATATATACTATTAATGCTCAAATGATCCAACTATCATTATACCTGATTAGTGGCCAAGACTGGTCATAAAATCTATTATTTTGTACATATGTACATGTACTTTAACTTAAAAAAGAGTATACTTACTTTGTTTAATAGGATCTACAAGAACGCGAAGCACTTATAGCTCATCATGAACATTTACTTAAGGAACAGTCATCACTAGAGATAAAGAAGAGAAACACGCCATCACGGTCTCATCTCAAAAATATTACACTTATCTCATCAACTTAAGTCACTAACTGATCTGATAAAAACAAAGACAACACTACGAGGGTTTGATATACAATATATTCCATAACAATAAAGTAATTTTTCTGAAATGTCCCCTTTGAAGATAAACTATCTTCTTACCATAAATGATATAATATACTAAAAGGAGTGCATCATGAGAATAATGGTAAGTAAGGATAGAGTGTGAAACCTCACATACTGTAAGGTTAAATTTTCGTGGGGGATTTAATTTCGCTATATTCGTAGGTTGTTGTTTTAACACGAAATTTACTTTTATTCCACCCACGCATAATCACATGATCTCAATAAAGCGTGTAAATAACGGCTACTGTAAAGGGTTACTTCTTTCTATTTTACACTGAAGTACTTCTCCGTTCAACTGCCTCCCAGAGTTTCTTGTATACATGGTACCCTCTCACCATGGATCAATGAATACGTAACCATACTTCGGGGAAAATCACGCTTGTGTTCACAACACGTGTCTGACACACACCATTAATTAATACTTCACACCCACTAAACACGAAAATTAATACCCACGAAATTTAAATAATAAAGCAAAATTTAAAAAAACACGAAAATTTAAACCCTCGAAAATTTGTACCCTTACGGTATACTAGAATTAATCAAAATGCCAAATAGAGTGCTCAAGAGTTGTTTAAAATAGAACACATAAAGTAGGCATGTGACTTACTAGTATAATAGGGTCACAAGCAGCCACAGCTACATATTGCATACATATATTCATGTTATAAGATATAATGGTATATAGCAAGGGCTATCTTAAAAAAAAACATGTCTTTTAAACAGAAAACATGATGATAAGCACATTTAAGACAAAATTGTTGTTCACTTACGGGCCTCACTCAAAAGTTAATGTAGAAACATAAACTCTAGAGAGCATGACCTGTCAGCTAATTGTGTGTGAGTTTCATCCTTTGTCATTTTAATTACTTGTCCTTGAGATGTGTTTATTAAATTATATTGTGACCACTTCCTATTACACATATAAAAATGTGTAACCAGACTGTACACAATAACATATTTAATGTGGACAATGAAAAAATAAGGACACCCCTGTAATCAGGATTGTTTTAATAGACCTTAGGTTTTCTGAAAAGACAGGTTACATTAATATAATAATGTTAATTAGTGTTTCTTACTTACAGTCATAGACTGACAGTTGTTAGGAAGAGAGAATGATAATTGAGGCGTGTTGCAATCATTGTTGCATGGAGAAACATCTATCTATCTATCTGTGTCACACTTAGGAATGCTTCTTAGAACCCACAACCTCAAAGAATATATTATGAACGTGGCTACATATAGTACTTTTTCTGCTTAGCTTATAAAAATGGCTATTGAGAAGCAAAAAGTTTCATTAACAACAATTACCAAAGATGTGTAAGATAATAGCTAAGAAACAGCTACTAACCTACATGTACTAGTGACCCTCGCTTATTAAGTACAAGTTTAATACCTAACTGCTATTTTAATTAATGTGAGAGACTTTCACACTCTCCTTCTCATATGTGTCCTGACTTAAATGTGTTTATTATATTGTGACCCTTCCTATTACACTTATTATCATACACGAACAAAGTGTGCATGTACATGTATAATAGACTACCAGTGCTAGGAAGTGATAATAATTAGTAAAATGATAAAATTACTGCTAGCAGGATTTACATTTCTTTTATTAGGTTTGGTATTTCAAAGCACTCAGTTAACATGTATTACATATACACAAGTTAAGCTGTTTTAATACATATAATTGACAATGTACATTCTACCTGGTTCTCTAATAAGTAAGAGCAAAAGAGCTTATATACAATATTAATGATTGTTATAGATCTGAACTACTATAATGATTGCTGTAGTTTGACCTATTGAGATTCTAACTATAATTATTTTTATCCCTTTAAAGATTCTCTTGATGACCAGTCAATAAGTTCACTTCAATTAGAACTTGACAGTTTGACAAAGAAACAGTCAGTGTTGGTATTTTTCTGGCACTAACTTTATATTTTACTAATAGCAAAGAACTCTCAAAGAAAATTCAAACTATGGAAGACAATTTATCAACTGGTGATGTTCCTTCTAAAGACGAAGAAAGAAAGGTATTAATAGTAAATAATAATCGTTATGAATAATTAATAAATAATATTAATAAATACCAGTTCCTTTTGTGATCAAGCTTTATAAATGATTTATGATGTACATGTATATGTAATGAAATGCATGTACTATACATTGTGTGATATTTTTAAAACATGAACAAAAATATTGTCATCAACATTAGTCTATTACAGTATTATGTTATCATGTAGCTAAATTACCAGTATACTGTTTAAAAAATACAGATATTTGCAATACGTAGATCGGGGAAAGTTTGGTGTTAACAAAAAATTCAAACATTGGACAATGTATGAAAATAAATTACAGCGAACATATTACACATTGAAAGAATAGAGTGTTCATAAAATTTCATACACGCCTCTATGTTCGAAGTTTTTTAACACGTAAATTGTTTTTACATGAAACTTTTGTAACGCAAAAGTTTCCCGATCTACAGGATATTAGAGTGTTATTTCATAATTTATATATATTATATATATATATACTAATTATCTTTAGATTACAAGAGTTGAATGACAAGCTAGAAGTTTTAGAGACCAGTATTCAATTAAAAATAATCAATTACATAAATCAAAACATACCAGCTACTAGGACAAGACCTCGTCCAACTTGAAGCCTGTCTGTCACAATTATCATCATCTGAAGTTTTGTCTTTTTTAATGCAGTCAGTAATAAGAATTATTGAATTAGAGGAACAGATAAAAGAACCAGAAAAAGCTAGTAAAATTGTGGAAGTTCAGTTACAAAAACAGAGAAGAAGAAATTATTATATTACAAAGACTAATACGTCAGTCTCAGTTGGACAACCAATGGAAAATTCACAAGACACCAAAGGTCCATAACAATAACTCCTTACATATAATAGTATCATTTGCTTAGCAACTACATGGTATTACCTCTGATATTTGTGTTTAATGAATAGTCATATATTTTTTATAAATGTAAAGTAACAGATAAGACAGATATACATTACATGTACTATAAAATAGAACATTTTAGCATAAGACTTTCATCAATATGACATTTAACAAGGATAGTGATGGGCTTAATACACCAGTGTAATACATGATGAATATAACAAAGTCCAAAACCTATTAATTAATTGTCAGTACACTTGATGTAAATATATTATTTATGGCTTGTAGATTTAGCAAGACCCTTTCTGAGTCAGTTATACAACGCGTAACGTTAGCAACTCAGCATACTGTCTATTATTACAATTTCCATACCAATTTACACCAACAAAAAAAACCAAGTTAAATTAAAGAAAACATTTACTATTAACAACTACTATTATAATATTACAGGAGCATGTTCAAGATGTTAATACATTACTGGATCACATCGCTCATACTGAAGACCTGTCTAATTCTAGCAGGATATTGAAATATTGAAAGCAAAGATTAAATGTTTAGAGAAAGATCTTTATTTTTACAAGAAAAGAAGTCGTGATTAAAACAAGAGCTCATTGATTTAAATAAAAGAACAATTTTAAATCAAAATTATATGGATACTGAGTTTCTAACTTGTGTATTTTAGTAATTCATTGCATCATTTCTATTCATGATGTAAATAAAGTACTTGTGTATATCTGCTGTACATGCACATACCCTTACACAATAATATACGTGGTATATTTATGAGGGGTGGGGTTGTGTGACCATGCTTTCTACTATGTATACACCAAGAAATTTACTAAGTACAGCTACTTCATCATTATAGCTACACATAGTATTCAAGTCCAAAAATTATAGTACATATATATGTATGTATATGTAATTATTACTGAATTAGTAGTGTTTCTACATAAATTGAATTGACGGATATAATATTTTAATACCTAAGCACATGTGTCTAATTTGTCCCTGCCACAAGTCCTTGTTTGTAGTATAACTATACCTAACTGCCATAACCCCTTAGTCTGGTCTTATGTGAAGTAACTCCCATTCCAATTTGGATTTAAAATTAATATTTACTATGTCCACACTATTGACATTGGGCACTACTGTCAGCCAAAAAAAAACAAGTTCACACATGTTTAATCTGATTACAGAAGTTACAAATGTTACTACATGCAGAACATCATATATAACACAATTATACATAATATACAATATTTTATTGATATCCTTTGATGATCAGGAAGGCAAGTAGAGAGTAATGTTTGAGTTATTGTATAGCCCAATGATCTCATTTACCATTGTTTATGGTCCAATTTAAGAAAAAAAAATTACCATGTTCTCCTAAGACTACATATAGCTTTACCAAGAAAAAAGTTTGAATGTCAGAAAAAAAACATAAGCACAGCCAAGATAAAAGGATGAATCACTTTAATAACCAAATTAAACTAACTGTTTAAATGTACTACTACAAAATTGAATTATAATTAATATATTACTATATATGAATAATGTTCAAGTCATCCATTGTGCAGGGTACGACTATCAATAATATGTTTATTGGGTAGAGGACCACACAAAAGACTAGCAATCCATGAGTATCCACTGTCTCTTTACTTGTACAAAAAGATTCTGCTAGTATAATAAGGTCAACTAAACTAGATAAAACTCCTTCTATTTCACGCATTCTTAACTTTGTTTGGTCTTAACATGATGTATATGAATTACATTATTATTTAATGTTCGAAATCTTGCACCATATTTTTAATAGCCATTTCCTTTACCATATTGAGTCTGTAGACAAAAATATTAGACTATCATTTCCAATATATTTATCAGCAGAGGACACTGCACACTGCAATGCTTTCTTCCAAATTGTCTATCTTTTACAATTTTTGGGTGCTTCTCTGAATGAAAAAAAAAATTTCCAGCAAAACCGGTCCTTAAGTGAAGCCAGATAGACTTGGTTAGTCAATTTTAAAGCAATTTTGGCTTAGAAACCTCTTCTAAAACTTTTTGTCCAATTTGACAAGTATCTAGAAACTAAGCCGATAATATATTTAAATCATGATCAGTTAGATTAGACAGATAGATATGATCAAGCTTCCACTAGCCACGATTGATTTGCTTTGAAATGTTCCTAACAAGTGAAACTTCCATGTTGTTGCCATAACAAACAAGTGGTATATTACTATCTATGATATTCAGATAGCCTTGCCAGTCTTTAATTGACAATCCACAATATAAGGATATTCTGCTGCTTCAAAAAACAGACTAAATGTGACCATATGAGGAGAAATGATTTTAACATTATTTGCCACATACTCTTAGACAAATCTTGTCTACCAATTGATCAAGTTAGGCTTAAAATATTTGCTTTCAGAGCTGACTCCCAGTCCAGTATCAATCGTCTATTGCTGGAAAATAGCTAACAATAAAGCAAATGTTATTCCTTTCATCCTACAGCAATCCACCAACATAATGATTGACTGGACAGTGCCATACTAATGTTCTCACATGTTTTGTCATTGTAGCATGATCGTCAGCATATTTAGCTAAAGTGTGTGAGAAATGTCTTGTATTTCCTTGGGAAATGTCCTTCCTTCTCAGGATAACAAGTCAGAGGGAAAACTAGCCAACAAGTTTCTTGGAAATCTTTCTTTAACGCCCATGTAGTAGTGTAGGTATGTGTACAGTATATCATGCTCACTGTGTTCAGTTTTCTTGTTGCGTTTGTTGATGCAGGTAGATACTGCTCACCATACATTTTCCATTGAACTTGTACGTCTAGAGAGCCGTATTTACTAGTATAAAGACAGCCCGCAATGCGTAAATCGCAAACAGTGCGAGCGACAGTTAATATACGACCGAGATACTTCGATTTTCATCTCTAGTCTAGATCTAATCTCTCTAACAACATATAATTACACGACGTCACTGTCAGGAACTAAATCACAACTAGTGTTACTGTATATCACTGTAAAAATGAGTTGCTGATTCACCCAATATATGTTTTTACAGATTGGATATAAAGTAAACATCATACTTTTTCATTTGTCATTGTAAAAATTGATTAGGTATTATTTAACAATATGATTATTCTAAAGTGATAGGCTAGATTTAACGACAAATGCGGGTTTTGACCTTCATGTCTATCTGGGATAAAGTAAACTCTTAGTATTTGTAGTATAATTTCTATATACCTAGTTCTAACGTAGTCTTTGATCTTATTCACTTTCACACTTCTCTAGACGTCTTATCTTTTCATTGGTTTAAATGTATTTGCTTTTCCTTTCTTCAAGTTTATTGCATTGCTAAACGAGTAAACATTTCAGCGTGACATATATAAATCATCACGTGCTTTTTCATACCTGTGTTCCATGTTCCCTTAACCAATTATCGAATTTCTAAGTGGACCAAACCCACACACACACACACAACACAGAGAGAGAGAGAGAGAGAGAGAGAAACCAAGGTAAGATTTTGATGGACCCTTCAGTTGCTTCGGCTTACGAGTGACAAGTTAGTTACAAAATAAGATAAAGTAATGTGATAAATAAAAAAAAAAATTGGATTACGTAATAAACTTACGGTGACTATACAAAACATGAAAAGGAAAACAAAATTAAATGATTACAAAACTAAATTCAATCTTTCTTGAGATACATCGATGACATATGGCTGAATTCATTTGATAAAATGATAGTGAGTTTGTCTGTGTGGGGAAGTGAGTAAAAGGATGGTTCTTTGGAAGTGATTGTGTTGTAAAGTTGAAATATATGTTATTGTACTTTGGACAGAACAGGACAAAAATATGAGGTACATCTTCCACTGAATTTGTGTTACAAAGAGTACATAGTTTATCCTTTAGAGGTATCTTTAGGTACATGAAAACATCCCCTCACTGCTAGACATGTAAACAAAGGGGCAGATGACCCACATATGGCTGCCATAGTCCAACATCTCTTCGCAGTCATATTGGCAAACACATAACTAGGTGGCAATGGCTCCTGTTGTAGTTGTCTATATATTACTAACTTACCTCCTGTCTCACATGAGGGATCTAAAGGTTTATTTAGTTGAGACTGCCAGTCCTCATTGGCTATATATAGTGTGTCTTATATTAATAGTAGTTCTGAAGGTATCGGGTTCATGCTATTATTTTATTTTACACATAATTTCATGCAATGCCAAGACCAAGTACTAAATGCATTACTAATACTGCTTATCTAGCTACATAAACAGTCAATTTTATAGTACATTAGCAATTAAAATAGGTTATGTTTCCAAGTAGTAGCTAAATCAATCAATCAATTTTTACAGTGAATATTAATAAGATCAAGTAAAAATATAAAACAATAAGTCAGTCTGTCAGATTTATCAAGTCAATAAGAGGGTACATTAGAGGATTAATTGCAAACTAAATCAGAAACTTTCTGCACTTGGAATATCAAAGTAACTACTGATCCAGAGAAAGTAGTTTATAGAAGTAGAGACGTCTTCATTACGTTTGTTTACTTTTGTTTCGTTTTGATACTAAAGTATTATTTTCTAATATATTTGAAAAGAAGATTGCAGCTCCTTAGTGCACAACTTGCAATCATGATCTTTTCATTCCTTGTAATAACACGTTTTACTGATCTCAGTAACTGTCCCCCATTGTCTTAATGAAAAAAAATGTATCAAGTATTTTAAATTAACAATAAATTCAGTAACACATCATTATCATCACAAAATCTTCAAGATTGCAGGTTCTAATTATCTAAATTAAGTTACACCTGAGGCGATAAAGACTATGATTCATAGTCATACCATTGGACTAAAATCTATTGAGAATAGGTTTAACAATCAAGTATCAATTACAGAATTGATTGAGAATCCGTTTAAATCATTCTTTATTTTTGTTTTCTAGGGTGCTCCATAGTCATGCTCTGTCAGTTACATCAACACCACAACCAATGAAAAACGAATTGCAAACATTTTCTCTATATAATTTTCATTTGTGCTTGACTCCCACTCAGGAAAGTACCTCCCTAAACCGAACATACATTCTAATATATGTGACCTGATTTGCAAAAAGGGACCACTTCTGTTAAAACATTTGGTACCTGATTTTTGAACAAACCATTTAAAACATTTACAACATCTCAGTTTTGTATACATACATTTGCTATATATGCATAACACTCTACATGTATGCAAAAACTGTTTGTGTTATGTTTTACAGTGTTTTTTTCTTAAATTAGGTCACAAATGTTGTGACAGAAGTGGTCCTTTTTGCAAATCTTGTCACATATGCTTGTATCACAAAAGCCTTCCTTTCTCTTAGCGAAGGGGCGGCAACGATAGACTAGCAAATGAGTAGCAACGGCGTTACCAGTTATAAACATGAAAGTATCAAAAACAACTAGAAATAAGTTTAAAAATTAACTACGAATAACTTTATGGTTTTTGTTCAAAGCCAAAAGTCGATGTTTTGTTGAGATTATCCAATCTTCTGGGGTACAATATTCCGGAGACAATACTTTAGTTGGAGGGTGATCAATGAAATATCTATTAAGATGACTCTCATCATGCCACAAAGCTATGTAGTTGTATTTATGAAGATCTGTTTAATATATTCTTGACAATTATATCAGCCATAGTGATGACTTCACTTACACAACCACCAAATACTCCACCTGCAAAATAGTACTCTCCTTCATATCGGTTAATATAAGCTGTGATTTAGGGTTTCTGTCATATGGGAATGATAGTCTTTGTTTCCATAAACACCAGGATGTAGGGTACCTACTCTTGAACCTAAGGCCTCACTATTAAAACTAGAAACAAAGAGCATATCAACGTCAATTTGAAAAAAAAAGTTCATGTTATGGTATACGTCTCTGTGTTTATTAATAAACTGAAATCTCACTAAAGTATTATTTGGCCAGCCTTGACTTTTCTCCATAATACTTACAATATGACGGTTTGTCTTCACTTTAGCTACTTCATCAAGTTTATCTGAGATAACAAAATAAGTAACATTATGATCTCTCATGAAGTACTTGTCAGCACTTGTAATAAGAGGTTGTAAGAACTTTGTGTACTTGGCAATAGCAACAATATTAAGTGCTACATTGTAAACTCCCTTTGGTTGTCTAGCTAATACATTGGCTTCAGTATCAGCCCCATACTATTGGTGCTCCCCAAGGTGTCTCTATTCTATAACGAATTTCACTTTTACTTACATTAGGTAAAGACGGTTTCTCTTTTAGAACATATGACAAATTCTCTTCAATCAATTGTTGAACCAGACAACTTGTAGATAAGTTCCATTGGCGATGTGAAGTTGGATAATCAAAGTGCACCCATAAGTTCCAAACAGAAAAAAAACGCAGTAAAGTAGCACGAAAATACAAAGACCTAGCTTAGTTTCTTTCATTACTGGGCTTGTCTTGGCTGCGCCAATCTTACTTTACATCAAATGCGTGTAATCCAAGTCAGTTATGACATCATTAATTGATAATATTAGACCACGTGATTTATGTTAGGGCAGCGACAGAGTGTTACATAATTATACGTAATTGTTCAAAAATTTGTCATGCATTCAAATTTAGTCCTCATTTTTGAATTATTTGTCAATTTTTTTCACAAATATTAATAATGCAGTAATCTTATAACAAAACAAGTTATTTCATTAAATTAAAGAGTCTGATGAACTAAATTAACACAAGTCAGAACATATGTGTGTACAACTCAGGATATATAGTGAATGTAAGTAGATGATGAGGCAGCATATAAGTTACTAGTTAAAAGTAGGAAAGGATAGTTGAATTCTGTGAGCAAAGGTTCACTTTCTATCATTGTCTGTGTCTGAAGTTCTATTACTAGACTACATTTTCTTTAGTGCTGATAAGTCTCCCACATAACAACAGTACCCTGTAGATACCACCTGTACAAAAAAAAGAATAAAAATAAGGACAATTTAATAGATATCTTACAAGAATGGATTTCACAAAGTCTCCATTATTTTCAAGTTATTTGGTCTAAGTTACAACTACACTGTAAAAAATAATATGTCATTTTAACAATTAATTTGTACTTTACATGGGTGGATTACTATGGAATATAGAATTTACATGAATTATCATTGTATACTTTGTTGGATTTTAAAGGAACAACATACCAACAAGTTACGTAGTGAGCAATAAACAAGAATTCTATACTCTATAGTAGCTAATTCATGTAAGCTCAAATTAGTTGTTAAAATGACATATTAATTTTTACAGTGTACCTTGTGAGCTAAGAGTTCAGATACCATTGTTATTGACTCAATTAAGTGACACATGCTGCAATTGGATCTTGCATCAAGTATTTGAGACTTAATTAGCAATGTTGTAGCATAGGACATTAAAGTCATTACTTCAAGTAATTTGCATAGAACTATGTCATAACTAACCTATGGTGAATTGAACCAGATTTGTTTAATGTTCAATGGTTGAAAAACCTTTTGTAGCCATTGGGACTGATATATGTGTCTACTGTTCAAAACTTGATGGATTAAAGACAATGGAGAAAAACTTGAACCTGTAGAGAATTGTACAGATCTTGGTGACCAAGTCCACATCTGATAAAAGCAAATACTCCGTGTGAAAGAATATATAAGTCGTTACTATCCATTGGTATAGCATCCTTCTGAGCAAATAAACAAAAAAAACATTGAAGTATAACAAAGTTATTAGCAATGTCCTTGCTAGGAAATGACAATGTTGTGTAATTATGATCATTACAGCTATAACCACACACACATTAAGCAAAATGTCACTGTTGTCAGTGCTATAGCACAGTTTTATGCTGGTCGAAGAAGAACTCTGTGTAACAAAGAGAAACAAACTCAAGAGCTTCATCAACAAACTACTGTTTGTGAACAACCTACTAATGAGCAGCCAGAACATCTACAAAACAAAGAGAAACAAACTATTTTGTCGGGTGACTCGTTCAAAGAGGTTACATTTATAGCGGTAACTCACGATGAGTGGACAGATGAGCCTATTATTGGAAGAGTATTAACACTGGAAGAAGAAAATGTGACATTGAATTTAGGTGGTATGATGATACTTACAGACGTAAATGGAGGGCATCCAGAGAAAGGAAAAATGGACAATATATACCTTGGGTTAGCCATGTTAAAGGAAGTCAAGTTTTACTCAATTTCACTATTGAAGTAATTGAAGAATTTTGTCTTGAGCAACACATAGTTTGCCGAATTAAAAGCTGCCTACAAAAGAGTGAAGAAAACATGAGACTTATGCATGCATCCTTTTTCTTTTGATATATCATTTTCTTTTTTAATCGTTTTGTATATAGTAAGTTCTGAGTATTTTAGGAATATATTCATTTATTTTATCAAAATATACCTTGTCTTGGATTAAATGTTGTGTTCACTTAATTTGTTCCAATGTTTTTTCTTTTTTTCTGTGTCAGTAACTACAAATAAAAACAATTATGCAAAATCATGATAAATTGAAAATTCCATAATGAAAATAGATATGGTTGATAATATTTGTACTAACTTGACACACTATTGAATATCATATTGTCGTTTGCATCCAAAGTCACACATAGCCAGTCAAGTTTGAAGTATATATGTACTGACAAAACATGTCCTGCAAACCCAACCTAAATGGATGGAAACATGGAACAGAAGTGGTTGTCTATGGTTACCTTTTGGACAAGTATACCGAGGAGTGTTAAGGTAGGAGATGTGTCAACTAGCAGCAAACAAACTGCTGTAAGAATTGAGGCCTGAACCTAATATTGAAAAGAAGTGACCACCCAAACACAGAAAGCAACCAGATCTTTTTATAAAGGAACACTACTCAATTCACTTTGGAAGGCAGTTGGCTTATATTGACAATGCATCTACTAAAGACAGACAAAAACTAAAGGTAGAGTACATTATATGTACAAAATATACCTACATGTATTCAGAAACAGCTTGATAAACAAAAGCAAAACAGCTTGAGGAGAAGTGGTCAAAAAGATCTAAGAAGCCAGGACAAAACATAATTGGTCACTACCAAAAGCCTCCAAATAAGGATTTTATATGCATAGCATAGGAATGTTTAGGGATAAACTTTCACTTTCCTCACTTAGGTACCAATATAATGAAGTTAGCAATGCAAAATCATCCCACATGTCCATTAAACCAAAGTCAAATGACTAATGATATATACACAAACACAAATTATAATCACCTATAGGGAAAGCTGTGATGAAACATTGTCTGTAGAATGCAATGTATGATTAATTAAGTGTTTAATGTATTTAGTACTCACTTTAATGCAGGAAAAACAAGAAGTCATTGATGATAGTGAAGAGTTGAAATCCTCTAGGGGTGATGAATACAATGATGGGGATGAAGATGCCATTGTAACTTATTTCAACCTTCCATCAAGACCTGTGAGTTCACTGTAAAAATTAATACGTCATTTTAACAACTAATTTGTAGTTTACATGGATGTACTACTATGGAATATAGAATTCTGTGAATTACTCACTATGTAATTTGTAGAAATTTGTACTTTTATGTACTAGTATATTATGTAATGAGTAATTTGCATAAATTTTAAATTCCATAGTAATCCACCCATGTAAAGCACAAACTAATTGTTAAAATACATATTAATTTTTACAGTGTTAATAAAGAGTCACTTTTGACAAGATATTCTTATATAGATCTATGAGACTGGGGCACCACTGGAGTTGTTCTATACACCAAACAAGGGTTTTGGAAAATCAAACCAGAAACCTATGTTGGATAAACAATGTCCTCCAGTTATTGCATGTAACCCCCCTGGCAAAACATCTGTGTGGTAATTAGAAACCCCAAACTTTGAAGAATTGATGAATTATTTTAAAAGTATACCACAAGTGGAATTAACACCAGTACAAAAAGAATACTTAAACATCAACTGCACAGTAAAAGATAACTTCGTTAATTTACAGACAATAACAGTATTCATTTATTTCTAAGCAATATGATATAATTTATGTAATTTAATAGGCATTGATGACATCAACACAAATAGATTTTGGTGGACAGAATGATGTAATAGAAAGAATAGAGTTACTTGTTGATGCTGTTAGTGTTCAATCAATGGAGGTAATGGAGATTTAAGCATGTACAACTGTAATTAACTAAGAATATTTGTCTAATGACTGTTTAATATATATATATACAATCACTGAGAAACAATGTCCTATCTGCAGGGAGGGTACCTGTGATCACTGTGTTGTTATATATATTTAACAATTAGATACGTGTTGGAGAAGAGTACACAAAAATACTATTAATATCAGTAGTTGCATGGACAGAAAGAAGACCGCATATCAAATTGTTGGTGGAAGAAAATATCTTGCTACTCAGAAAAAACATCCCATCATTTGTAAGCTGTATATTGTTTACAATAATGGCATTATAATAAAGCCTACAGATGCATACCTTGCAATGAACGTCTAATGACTGTTAGCACAAGTTTTGCTTCATTACCTGATGTACAGATAATAGGCATTTCTTGAAACACACATACAAATAAAAAATCAAACAAGCCATTGTTGCTACAAGAGTAAGATACAGCAATGTAATCCATCTGATATTATATCTGATAGGACAATTACAATTGAAAATACTACCAGACATGATTACACCTCAAGAACTTACAGATTACTTGGAATAGCTGTTAGTACTGATTATAATGAAAGTTTCCTTTTAATCCTGTTGCCATGTAGGTTCATCATGGACATCCAATATCTGTAGATACAAGTCACTGTAAGTTACTATACAGCTATAAGATATCTACATTAAAGCAAACACAATAGACACTGCATTAGTGAAAACACCAGGTGGAGAATGGATTGAATATGATGACAATAACGTAAGATAAAATAAGATGTTTATTGGATAGAGGACTATACAAAAGACTAGCAATCCATGAGTACCCACTGTTTTCTCTTACTTGTACAAAAGATTCTGCTAGTATAATAAGGTCAACTAAACTACATAAAACTTCTTCTTTTTCACGCATTCTTAACTTTTGTTTGTTTAATATGATCTATATGGAATTACATAATTATTTAATGTTCGAAATCTTGCACCATATCTTTTTTTTTTTTTTAATAGCCCATTTCCTTTACCATATTTGAGTCTGTAGCCAAAAATATTAGACTATCATTTCCAATATATTTATCAGCAGAGGACACTGCACACTGCAATGATTTCTTCCAAATTTTTCTATCTTTTACAAGTTTTGGGTGCTTCTCTGAATGAAAAAAATTTCCAGCAAAACGGGTCCTTAAGTAAAGGCCAGCATAGACTTGGTTAGTCAATTTTAAAGCAATTTGGCTTTAGAAACCTCTTCTAAAACTTTTTTGTCCAATTTGAACAAGTACCTAGAAACTAAGCCGATAATATCATTAAATCATGATCAGTTAGATTAGGACAGACCAGATATATCAAAGCTTCCACTTAGCCAAGATGATTTGCTTTGGAAATGTTTCCTAACAAGTGAAACATGCCATAGCAACAAATGGTATATTACTACCTATGATATTCAGATAACCTTGTGAGTCTTTAATTGACATTTGAATATAAGGATATTCTCCTCACCAGGTGTTACAAAATAATGAATGCCTGGGTACAAGGCTACTTAATGACATGTACAGTCTCAATGACATCAAGACATGACATATCAACATAGAAAGACTAAAAGCATGTGGAGGCAGCTGTACAAGCGTCTCAATATGCTCAATTCAAATTTGAAGTTGTTTTTTTAAAATGTAGTGTACCTACTCTTGACCCAAGGCCTTACTATTAAGACTAGATACAAGGAGCATATGACCATCAATTTGTATTATATTTTGGTACATATATTTATGTTAACCAACAGACTGAAATTTCACTCAAATATTATTGGCCAACCATGATTTTTCTCCATAGCTCTTAAAATAGAATGGTTTGTCTTAACTTAGCTACTTCATTGAAATTATCTAACATGACAAAATAAGTTACTTTATAATTATAAAAAAGTAACAAAATAAGTCCCATGAATAAAGTAATTATCTGCAGATGCAATGCAATAGAGGTTGTGAGAACATAGCATGGGAAAATTTTAAGTCATGTATTTATGTTATTACAAAGAACTATTAAGTCAGTCTCAGTTGGACAAACAATGGAAAATTCACAAGACACAAAAGGTCTGTAACAATAACTCCTTACATATAATAGTATCATGTTGCTTAGCAACTACCCATGTATTAATCCATATGGAGATATTTGTGCTTAATGAATAGTCATATTTTTTTTATAAATGAAGTAACAGATAAGACAGATATACATGTATATGTCTATAAAACAGAACATTTAGCATAAGACTTTCATCAATATGACATTTAACAAGATAGTGATGGCTTATATACACCAGTGTAATACATGATGAATATATCATCTGTAACAAAGTCCAAAAGGTATTAACTATCAGCAGAGGCAGATCTATGGGGGGGCAGGGAAGGCCAGGCCCACCCTAAAATTTTGTCCCACCCACGTTACTTTATTTTTATTGAATTAACCACGCCTTAATTAGTTAAGATTACTGCACCTCTATGAATAATTAGCCTCATGCAGGCCCACCCAAGAACTTTTTCCTAGATCCGCCCCTGATTATCAGTACCCTTGATGTAAATATAATATCGTTACTTAGAGCATGTAGATTTAGCAAGCACTTTCTGAGTCAGTTACGCTAGCTTAGCAACTCAGCATAGTGTCTATTATTACAATTTCCATACCAATTTAATTTTAACACAAACAATTAAAAGTAAACATTTACTATTAACAACTACTATTATAATTATTACAGGAGCATGTTCAAGATGTTAATACATTACTGGATCACATCGCTCATACTGAAGACCTGTCTAATTCTAGCAAGGATATTTAAATATTAAATACAAAGATTAAATGTTTAGAGAAAGATCTTTACTTTTACAAGAAAAGAAGTCGTGATTTAAAAACAAGAGCTCATTGATTTAAAATACAGAACCAATTTTATGATCTATATATATATGGATACTGAGTTTTCTCACTTGTGTATTAGTACATTCATTTCATTCGTTTCTATCATGATGTAAATAAGTACTTGTGTAAATCCTGCTTGTACATGCACATACCTTTACATAATATATACGTGTATATTTTAGGAGGGGTGGAGTTGTGTGACCATGCTTTCTACCTATGTATACACAAGAAATTTACTAAGTACAGCTTACTTCATTGTTTATAACTACAAATAGTATTCAAGTCCAAAAATAATAGTACATATATATGTATGTATATGTATATAATTATTACTGAATTAGTAGTGTTTTCTACATAGTTGAATTGGAGGACATAATATTTTAATACCTAAGCATTCCTAACCATGTTTGCCTAACTCTGTCCCTGCCACAAGTCCTTGTGTAGTATTAACTATACCTAACTGCTATAACCACCTTAGTCTGGTCATATGGTGAAGTAACTCATGCAAATCCCATTCCAAATTTTGGATTTAAATATATACTATGTTCAATATGACATTTTGCTGTACTGTCAAGCCAAAAAGAAAGACAAGTTCACACATGTTTAATCTGATTACAGAATGTTACAAATGTTACTAAATGCAGAACATCATACATAACAAATTATACATAATATACAATATTTTATTGATATCCTTTGCTGATTAGGTAAGGCAAGTTGAAAGTAATGTTTGAGTTATTGTATGCATGATCTCATTTACATTTTTATATGGTCCAATTTAAGAAAAAAAAATTGCCATGTTCTCCTAAGACTACATATAGCTTTACCAAGAAAAAGTTTGAATGTCAGAAAAACATAATATACAACCAAGATAAAAGGATGAAATCACTTTATTAACCAAATTAAACTAACTGTTTAATGTACTACAACAAATTGAATTATAATTAATATATTACTATATATGAATAATGTTCAAGTCATCCATTGTGCGGTACGACTAAATAAGATAAATGATGTTTATTGGGTATAGGAACCACACAAAGACTAGCAATCCATGAGTATCCACTGTCTCCTCTTACTTGTACAAAAGATTCTGCTAGTAGAATAAGGTCAACTAAACTAGATAAAACTCCTTCTTTTTCACGCATTCTTAACTTTTGTTTTGTTGTTAATATGATCTATATGAATTACATAATTATTAATGTTCGAAATCTTACACCATATCTTTTAATAGCCATTTCCTTTACCATATTTGAGTCTGTAGCCAAAAATATTAGACTATCATTTCCCATATATTTATCAGCAGAGGACACTGCACACTGCAATGCTTTCTTCCAAATTTTTCTATCTTTTACAAGTTTTGGGTGCTTCTCTGAATGAAAAAATTTCCAGCAAAACCGGTCCTTAAGTGAAGCCCCAGCATAAACTTGGTTAGTCAATTTTAAAACAATTTTGGCTTTAGAAACCTCTTCTAAAACTTTTTTGTCCAATTTGAACAAGTACCTAGAAACTAAACCGATAATATCATTTAAATCATGATCAGTTAGATTAGACAGACCAGATATATCAAAGCTTCCACTTAGCCACGATTGATTTGCTTTGGAAATGTTCCTAACAAGTGAAACTTCCATGTTTGTTGCCATAAAACAACGAGTGCATATTACTACCTATGATATTCAGATAACTTTGCCAGTCTTTAATTGACATTTGTATATAAGGATATTCTCCTGCTTCAAACAGACTCAATGTGACCATGTGAAAGAAATGGGTTTCTGCATTATTTTGCCAAATACTCTTAGACAAATGTCTGTCCACCCAATTGATCAAGTTCGGTTTAAAATATTTGCTTTCAGCAGCTGACTCCCAGTCTAGTATCAATCGTCTATTACTGGGAAATAGCTAACAATAAAGCAAATGTTATTCCTTTCAGCCTATCAGCCAATCCACCAACATAACGATTGACTGGACAATGCCATACTAATGTTCTCACATTGTTTGACATTGTAGCATGATTGTCAGCATATTTAGCTAAAGTGTTGAGAAATGTCTCGTATTTTCCTTGGGAAGTGTCCTTCCTTGTCTGGATAACAAGTCAGAGGAAAACTAGCCAACAAGTTTCTTTGAAATCTTTCTTTAACGCCATGTAGTAGCGTAGGTATGTGTACATGTATATCATTGTTCACTGTGTTCAGTTTTCTTGTTGCGTTTGTTGATGCAAGTAGATACTGCTCACCATACATTTTCCATTGAACTTGTACGTCTATAGAGCCGTATTTACTACGTATAAAGACATCCAGCAATACGTAATCGCAAACAGTGCAGCGACAATTAATATACGAGCGAGATACTTCTGATTTTTCATCTCTAGAGTCCTAGTCTGACCTTTAACAATATATACCGTTAATTACGACGTTGATTAGATTTAACCAGTATTGATTGATTAAATTGATTAGTTTATTTAACCAATGTGATTATTCTAAAGTGATAGGCTAGATTTAACGACAAATGCAGTTTTTGACCTTCATGTCTGTCTGGGATAAAGTAAACTCTTAGCATTTGTAGTATAATTTCTATATACTTAGCTTCTAACTTAGTCTTTGATCTTATTCACTTTCACACTTCTCTAGACGTCTTATCTTTTCATTGTTTTAAATGTTTTGCTTTTTCCTTTTCTTCAAGTTTATTTGCATTGCTAAACAAGTAAACATTTTAGCTGTGTAATAAATCATCACGTGCTTTTTCATACCTGCGTTCCATGTTCCTTAACCAATTATCGAATTCTAAGTGTGACCGAACCACACACACACACACAGAGAGAGAGAGAAACCAAGGTAAGATTTTGATGGAACCTTCAGTTGCTTCGGCTTACGAGTGACGAGTTAGTTACAAATAAGATAAAGTAATGTGATATAAATAAAAAATTTTGGATTAAGTAATAAACTTACGGTGACTATACAAAACATGAAAGGAAAACAAATTAATGATTACAAAACTAAATTCAATCTTTCATTGAGATACATCGATGACATATGGCTGAATTCATTTAATAAAATGATAGTGAGTTTGTCTGTGTGGGGAAGTGAGGTAAAAAGGATGGTTCTTTGGAAGTGATTGTGTTGTAAAGTTTGAGTTATATGTTATGGTACTTTGGACAGAACAGGACAAAATGAGGTACATCCTCTCCACTGAATTTGTGTTACAAAGAGTACATAGTTTATCCTTTAGAGGTATCTTTAGTTACATGAAAACATCCCCTCAACTGCTAGGGGCAGATGACCCCCACATATGGCTGCCATAGTCCAACATCTCTCGCAGTCATATTGGCAAACATATAACTAGGTGCAATGGCTCCTGTTGTAGTTGTCTATATATTACTAACTTACCTCTGTCTCAGATGAGGATCTAAAGGTTTATTTAGTTGAGACTGCCAGTTCCTCATTGGCTATATATAGTGTGTATTATAATAATATGTAGTTCTGAAGATATTGGGTTCATGCTATTATTTATATTTACACATTAATTTCATGCAATGCCCAAGACCACGTTACTAAGCATTACTAATACTGCTTATCTAGCTACATAAACAGTCAATTTTATAGTACATTAGCAATTAAAATAGTGTTATGTTTCCAAGTAGTAGCTAAATCAATCAATCAATTTTACAGTGAATATTAATAAGATCAAGTAAAATATAAAACAATAAGTCAGTCTGTCAGATTTATCAATTCAATAAGGGTACATTAGAGGATTTAATTGCAAACTAAATCAGACAACTGGTAACACAGGATTATAAAGTTGTTTTGTGTGTTATTAAGGTTCAATAAGTTTGTGATATGTTGGTCTGTCACGAAAAATTTGTCCGGGTGAAATTTGGAAAGA
>NW_024533265.1:0-47168 GCF_016097555.1 Gigantopelta aegis
ATTCCTAGGTAACTGTGACCTACTTTTCATGGTCTACTGCACATAACAGTAATTCCTTGTCTGGACCATATCTTGCATACAAGACCATCAAACCTCACATGTAGGAACAACTTGGATGGCGCTGTGTCGCGTACTATTACTAGTGTGACCTACTTTTCACAGTCTAGTAAATCCTTCTCCAGATCATATCTTGCATACATATGCAGGACCATCAAACCATATGTTGGAACAACTTGGGATGATTGTTGATCCAAAACAAACTGTTCATCCATCCCATTGCAATTTCACATAATTACAATTGAATCATATCCATAACATATTCATTAATATAGATACGGCTCTCCATCAAACTCCTGATGGGCGTATCATGTACCTCACTGGTACTCTTGTTTAATATATAACAACCATAGAACACCCAGGGTTCTTGTTTTGGGGGAAATGTGGTATACCATATAGTGTGGATCGGTAAAACCTGTATACGTAATAAATAAATAATTACAGTTGGGTTAAAACATGTATGTATGCAGTTTGTTATATATTACAGGTATGTGCTAGTACACATATACATACTGTGATTAGGTTAAAATGCCTGTAAGATATATTATTTTTACTAAACAAATGAGTTTTCCCAATATTTGACTACATGAAAGTGATCATCACATTTCTAGAATGAAACAAGTGTTATCGTCACTGGTGGCTGATAACACTTTTTGTTTTTACTTCACTAATATATATATATATATATATATATATATATATATATATATATATATATATACCACATCGTTGTGGTATTGTACGAACCACCTCGTTGTGGTACTATACGAACCACATCGTTGTGGTACTATACGAACCACCTCGTTGTGGTATGCGTGACATAGCTTGCTGTAGAACCACTGGCACGACTGTACAAATTGCTGAGGCCGGGTCACATACAACCTGTGAAATTGTTTTACTTGAGGATTGTTATTGATGTGCAATAAATGTTTTCTGTTCACTTGTGTCTGTTGTTATTTTCATATATATCAGAAATATACTTCAAACGGACGGGCTGGATGTAGCTTAGATACGATAACGTAGCGCTGACATCGACAAGGTCTTTTGAGACGAAGGCCAAAGTTTCTGTCACAGTGCCGTAACTAAGTGTAGCTCTGTGGTGGTCACTGGATTGATCGCCCTCAATGGAATCACAGTTTTTCCTATTCAAACCAGTGCTCCATCACTGGTATATCAAAGGCCATGGTATGTACTGTTCTGTCAATGGGAAAGTGCATATAAACGATAATTGAAGTGGCTGGTAAGACGTTTCTCTCAATTAGGAAGGGGATATGTATATGCTTGTTTTAATCTTGATGCCTAATAGCCGATATATTTTTTGTGCTCGGGTGTTGTTAAACATTCATTCATTCATTTAATATTGATGATCAATAAAGCAGACTTTGATTTTTGAAAAAGCCATCAGTGAAAAATCTTGTAAACTTGCTGCATATATGAAAATTGCACTCTCCAAAATAACGATGTTAGAGGGGAATTGCCGGTGTGGTTTGTTCAAGACAAGTAAAGAGTATGGTGTCACAAACCATATGGGTTGAATTGACTGGCATGTAGGACTACAGACATGCTCTCGCTCCTCGGAAACAAAAGTCTGCTGAAGCTTCTAAAGTATGACCACCTTACGGAAGTAGAAAATTTCAAATTTTTAACTGTATCTCCGTTCATAATAAAGAAAAACGTTTTATTTAAGAACACCACTAGAGCACATTTATTTATCATCGGCTGTTGGATTTTTAAAAATGTCGTAATGTTCACATACACAGGGAAACCTGTTATATTTATCATCGGCTGTTGAATTTTTAAAAATGTCGTAATGTTCACATACACAGGGAAACCTGCTATATTTATCATCGGCTGTTGGATTTTTAAAAATGTCGTAATGTTCACATACGCAGGGAAACCTGCTATATTTATGATCGGCTGTTGGATTTTTAAAAATGTCGTAATGTTCACATACACAGGGAAACCTGCTATATTTATCATCGGCTGTTGGATTTTTAAAAATGTCGTAATGTTCACATACGCAGGGAAACCTGCTATATTTATGATCGGCTGTTGGATTTTTAAAAATGTCGTAATGTTCACATACACAGGGAAACCTGTTATATTTATCATCGGCTGTTGGATTTTTAAAAATGTCGTAATGTTCACATACACCGGGAAACCTGCTATATTTATCATCGGCTGTTGGATTTTTAAAAATGTTGTAATGTTCACATACAGAGGGAAACCTGCTATATTTATCATCGGCTGTTGGATTTTAAAAAATGTCGTAATGTTCACATACAGGGAAACCTGCTATATTTTTCTATTAGAAGCAAGGGATCTTTTATATGTAATATCCCACAGACAGGATAGTACATACCACGGCTTTTGTTACACCAGTTGCGGAGCACTGGCTGGAACGATAAATAGCCCAATGGGTCCACTGACAGGGATCGATCCTAGACTGACAGTACATCAAGCGAATGCTTTACCACTATTACACTAAATGTGACAGTGCTTGTTGTCAAACAATTTAGTTTCATATTGGCAATAAATATTTGTGGTATGCAATTTTATTTCATCTAGTATAACTGTGTTAAGTAGCCATGTGCTTAAAACCTATAGGCCCCTGTGCAAAAACATCCAGTTATATCAAAAATGAGGCATGGGTAGACCTAACACTGATAGCTATGTGTCCTAGTTTGGTTGATATATTGCGTGTAGTGTTTTTAAGCACACACGTTAACATTGTCGCCTATGAGATTTTTATTTGGTATTCTACAACCTGTAGTAGTGTTGGTATAAAGTGCTATTGACATTAAATAAAATTATTAATATGGCCAGGAAATACTACTGGAAATATATAAACATTTAAATAAGTTTTAAGTTGTTTTTTTATATAGAACAAAACTACATCTCTCACCTGTTTGATATAAAGCAGCAGATTAAGTATTTTTTAGTTTCCTTGGTTAAGGACCACACAGATATTGAGAGAGGAAACCCGCTGTCGCCACTTCATGGGCTACTCTTTTCGATTAGCAGCCAGGGATCTTTTATAAGCACCATGCCACAGACAGGGAAGTACATACCACGGCTGGAACGAGATATAGCCCAATGGGCCCACCGACGGGGATCGATCCTAGACCAACCGCGCATCAGGCGTGCGCTTTACCAATGAGATACATCCCGCCCCGAGGTGGGAGAGAGAGAGAGAGAGAGAGAGAGAGAGAGAGAGAGAGAGAGAGAGAGAGAGAGAGAGAGAGAGAGAGAGAGAGAGAGAGACAGAGAGAGAGAGAGAGAGAGAGAGAGAGAGAGAGAGAGAGAGAGAGAGAGAGAATGGAGAAGCTTGCATAATATAATATCTACGGTATTCCTAATACATGTATATATGATACTGATGATACCATTTAATACTCTGATAATAACCTCTATTTATTCAAATGCCAAACATTATTATGATTACGTTCAGCTGATTGGGATTTTCTGGTTCCAACCAGTGCATCACAACTGGTCAACGGCCGTGGTATATGCTTTCCTGTTTGTGGGAAAATGTATATAAAAGATTCCTTGCTGCTAATAGAAAAATGTAGCGGGTTTCCTCTAATGACTACGTGTTGGACAGCCTTTTCATTTCATTTCGACTTATTTTCGTGCTTATATCCAATTAAGGTTCAAACACGCTGTCCTGGACACACACCTCAACTATTTTGGCAGTCTGGGTTAGTTGTTAATTGTTAGTGGTTAACGAGAGAGAAGAGGGTGTAGTGGCCTTACACCTACCTACCGAGTTGTTAAAACTCGCTCTGGGTGGGAGCCGGTACCGGGCTGCGAACCATGTACCTACCAACCTTATGTTCGATGGCTTAACCACGACACCACCGAGGCCAGTGTACGGCATCCACTAGCATTATTAATTAATCAATATGCTCTAGTGGTGTCGTTAAACAAAACAAACTATTATTATTATCATTATTATTACGTGAAAACGCATAAAACCTCGTGAAACCAGAGTAGGCTACCTTTAAAACGTACACAATCAATTATTCATTTATTTATAGTATTGAATGCTTATATCCAAGTATGGTTCAAGGACCCTGTTCTGGGCACACACCGAGCAGCTATCTGAACTGTCCATCTCTCCAGGACAGTGTATTAATAGTTAGTTGTTAGATGTTAGTAAGAGAGAAGTCGATATTGTGGTCAAGTCGTTAAAATCGCTATGGTGGGAGCCAATGCCGGGAGGCGAACCCAGTACATCCCAACCTTGCGTCCGATGGATGAACCACTACATCACCGAGGCAGTGTACCCATGCGTTTATACTATTAATAAATTTACTAGTTATAGCTATTTATAGCACTGTTAAGGGACGGTCCATAAATATTGATGTGCTTCACAATCCGAACAATGTTCGGAAGGGGGGGGGGGGGGGGGGGGGAGGGGGGTAAAAGCCATGTTCGGATTGCTTTTCAGGTAAAACATCGGTCCATCGAAGGTCAATGTTTCTTACAATTCGAAACAAGGGGGAGGGGGTAAACGCCATGTTCTGATTGCTTTTCAGGCCATAACATCGGTATTTTGGGGGCTAGTTTTTGCGGCGGCGCTCTATACAATAGTCATCTACTGCATCAATACATCGTCGACCACGGTGAGTCTGAAATAGAATACGCATAAATTACCAAGTAGCCTCAAAATATGGACCGTCCCTTAGGGTTAATGTTTTATATCAACCAGTAAATATGTAAACCATATGTAAGCCAACACGTATAATCTGTTCATAAAGGTCATCTTGTAGTACACATTATATCAATGTTTTTATGTTAGGATTGGGGGGGGGGAGGGGGAGGGGGAGGGGGAGGGGGTCAAACCCAATCCTAACATTGTTAGGATTATGAAAACCATTGACATTTATGGACCGTCCCTAAAGTGATTTCTCCGCTGCCCGAAGAACGTGACGTTTCTCGCTGGTAGACGGCTGTTTTGTACGAAGTCGTCAACAACCACTCGAGTGTTCTCATCTGATAACCGGAAACATCTAAAACATGGCGATGATGAAAAACTTCGAGGTAAGAGTCCAAGAACTTAAACATAGTATGTGATATTGTTAGCAGAGTCGGTTTTGTAATAAAAATATTCTCTTTCATGTTCAACTTTCGCATAAATTGGCTCAGTCTGTGTATATTTTTGTTTTTCCATAACAGAATACTTTGACTTATACAAACCTTTTGTATCGATCCAAATTGTTTCATTAAAGTTACATTCTCTGGTTACCATATTATAACATCATGTACAAATGTGAAATACAAGCTCAAATGCACTTTTAAAAAAGTCGTGTGTGTTCGCTATGAACGGATATCGTCAAACGTACAGGCTTGATTCGTCCCCTGTGCCGCCATAGCTCGGCAAAGCACAAACGACAGCCTGTTGTCAGTTTCAGTTAACACGTGCGTTTGCTGATTTCAAATTGTAGGGTTCGTCTCAAAAAATTAAAAGAGAAATCTTGCGCTGTACGAAGGACGTTCGGTTGAGGATACGGTACTAGTCTTTAGTTAAAACCGGTTTGATATTGACAACGTATTATCGACAGTCATACCTTCCTCTTTCAGAATTGATATTTTATAAATAATAAAGTGTTAGTAGAACTTACAAAGTTTTGTTTGTATACTAGTAACACATTAATCATGTATATATTTTAAAAATAAAATATACTAAAGTAGACGATGAACGTTTTAACTTCTTAATTTTACGTGTTAAAATCGACAAATTCAAATAAATATTATTTCGTTTGTAAAGGGTAAAGTTGGGGGGGGGGGGGGGGGTGTTTAACGACATCAAAGATAAAGCATATTGATTTAATAATCATCCGACCCCATACAACCGTAAATAAAATCTGTTGAGTGCGTCGTTAAATAAAACATATCCTATCCTTCCTTCCATCTGCTGTTGGATGTCTAACATTTGGTAATTTTGACATATAATCTTAGAGAGGAATCGGGTGCATGTGCAGGGGGAGGGTATTGGCTTGCCCAAGCTTAAAAAAAATCGAAATGTATTTTTGGGGGGAGCATACTTTGCTCAACACAGTCTATAACCCCAACCCCGATGAAATCCCTGCACACGCGCCTTTTTTTTTTTTTTAGCAAGGGATCGTTTATATATACCATCCCACAGACAGGATATCACATACCATGGTCTTTTTGTATACCCGCCGATCCTAGACTGACCGCGCATTTCCAAAAAACACCTTTTAGGTCTAATGAATAAAAATAGCATAGTCTTCAAAAATGTTACGTAAATCGAACACAGTACCCTCTTCCCCTAGAGCATTACGTAATTAGTAACACCCCCTTACATGTAACGCGTATGCCAACAGCTGGCCACTGTAAAAATTTCAAGGCAAATCCCCCACTCACCGACACCTGGAAAGGCGTTGTACCATACCTCTATGGATATAAATATGTTTTGGAGATATGAGATGACCCCTCAATCAAGACAGTTAAATTTGTAAAAAAATTGTGAAATCTCACGTGATCTCTTGTTGGGGAATTCTATATTTGTGATAAGCCAATGAAAACCGAGATCGGTACGAGCCCGTCAAAAGTGTCCCACTTTCAAAATACTGGCTTTGTTTTTGACTTGGATAAGCCAGCGTAGTGAAACCAATGCGGAGTGCGGCGTCATATATGCACCAAACGTAATTGGATTTTCTGTTCTATATGCTTAAATAATAAAAATATTCCAGGGAATGTAGTTTTAAAGCTACAGAATCGTTTAGAAACATTGATTAATACTTCTTGTACCACGCTTTGGTGTTGGTCCCTTTGATTTTACCCGTGGTGTATCCCATAGTTAGACCACGGGCGTGTCTGACCTAAATTTTAGCGGTTGCTGAATGGATGAAGAATGTTAGGCCTACAGGTCACATATAGTTAAGCAGGAAGTAAATTTGAACATTGTTTTAAAAAGTATCACTTTCACTAACATTAGTAATAAAGTTACAATATAAATCTGTAAATATAAAACAATTATTTTCATTAAAAAAAACCCAACTTATAAAAATTATATAGTTTCGCATCATTTTCCAATATATTACTTCATCAGTTGCAAAATTTAAAAAGAACACCTCCTGTATTGAGGTTAACAGCGTTAAAAAGGACGCCTATAGTAAGGGGTCATGGCACACCACCCACTTTTCCATGTTACACTGTTCAGAAGGCTTTAAATGTATTTGAACACTTAAAATTCAATATTTTCGCGGGGAAGTATGCCCGGGCCCACAGATGCATGTAGTTTCATCCACAGACAATCGCCCCAACCCCGACCCCATTTTCAAATACACTCCGTGGGCCCTGTGTAAGTCTTAAAAAGTACCTCCCCCCCCCCCCCCCCCCCCCCCCAATTACCTGTTAAATATATATTATATATAATTATATACATGACTCAAAGACAATGTGGGTACCCTCCCCACATATGGGTATCCCTCAATATAAAATCATAGCTAAGCTGTTGCCAAAATTCACTAGCATATATATTATCTACAGGGTAATTATCAAGCTGAGCAAGATATTACGTTCACCACTAAAAAACCCCAATAAATACATTGTATTCACCTGCTAAACATTTTTTTTTTTCCGGGGCACTTCAAATTTCGAGGAGGGGTTACGCAGCGCTCTCTCCTTGTAGGCCTATCTGCGCCTGTAATGTCAGATGAATTAGTATTCCCGACATGTTTCCCCGTATAGGCTAATCGAAGCAAGTAGTCCAAGGCAGACCCATTAAATTGCAAAAACCCACACATTTGCACGTCCAATTCGGACTACAAAGCAAGGTGAAATGTACCCGCTAGAATTAATTTGTAAAACTTCTTGGTGACATTTTATCGTGAAGGCGTGGTAATGGGGGCGTGGTACAAGCTAGTTACCTCATCCATCACTCGAGATTTGTCTTGTTAGACCACGGTTATTGGGGCCGTTGAGTGACAGGTGTAATAGATCTCGGGCTACGCCCTCGGTCATTACACTCGACGGCCGCAAAAACCGTGGTCTAACTAGACAAATCTCTCGGAAAAGGATGATGTAACTATAACTTATAGTTTCTTACTTCAAATATTAAAGGGACTGTCCTGAGTTTGCTGCCACTGAAATATGTTTTTGATTAACAACCTTTGAAAATATAAAAATTACATCATAAATACATTTTTTGTGTAGAAATTATTGTCCACAAAATATGTTTTTAGTTATCCAGGCGCTTGTGCAGGAATTTTACCAGAGGGTGTCTAAACTGTTATCCACATGTTTCTAAGGCTGTGGTATGTGCTTTTCTGTCTGTGGAAAAGTGCATATAAAAGATCCCATGCTGCATTAAGGAAAATGTAGTGGGTTTCCTCTGATGACCATGTGTCAGAATTTCCAAATGTGTGACATCCAATAGCCAATGATTGATTAATCAATGTGCTCTAGTGGTGTCATTAAACAAAAGCAAACTTTAACTTTAAAATAGAGGATAATAAACATGTTAGTAGTTATTCTTTGTACTAAATAAAGGTAAATTGTAGGTGTTCTATTTTTATGAATTGTAGCATAGGGTGCCTACATTCCCCCCCCCCCCCCCCCCCCCCCATCTTTATTAGCGTCAACTGACCCCAAATAGCTCTATCTTTTAACTAGAATCATAATAGCACTGGATATTTTCTATCATGTCATATGTGCCACTATGATTAAGGAACAAAATTTTCTAGATCACTTAAACTTAATTTTAATGTAAACTTTCAGACTGAAGACCGAATCAAAGCAACTATTTATGGGAACTGTGTAGGTGATACTATTGGACTGCTTACTGAATTCCTTAGCAAACGAGACGCTAAAATTGTAAGTTGAATTTTAAATATTAGTTCTGAATGTGTGTATTGTTTTAACAGCTTGTCCTTCAGGATAACTAAAAACAACAATATATTTATAAAATTGAATTTTTGTGTGAATTTAATGTTGTAATATATTTTACCATTTTGTTATTAATCAAGCAGATGTTTTGCTTCCTAAACAGATACAAATCAGGTATTGGTTGTGTTTTAAAAACAATTGTTGGGTGGAACTAGCATCTTTCAGATAAGACAAGTAGAAATGGAAAGATAATTGTTCTACAGGACAAGTTGATTTTGAGAAAGTTAAATTAGGACCATGAGTGGGAAATATTAATCAGGACTATTTTGGTTTCTGTTGTGAATTTATTGATGAATCAAAACATACAGACATTTTGTGATTTATGATGCAGGGGTTGGTTTATTGTTTTTAAAGTCTTACTTTGTATAAACATCAATAAGCATGGGTACCCATTTCTAATAAAGCTACCATTAATTCATCGCGTGAGAGACAGAAGGATGTAAGTGCATCAAAATTCATTTTTAAAAAGCCGAGATAATGAAGGAATTTGTTTTAATGACAATGAAAGCTGAACATATTTACAATTTCTTTGTATATTTGCGGTATTTATAGTATATAAGGTATTTTAGTTATTTGCTTAAATAGTTGTAGTTACGACAGTTATTCATGATTAAATTAAATGCGTCATTTACGACCAACAGTATATCAAGTAGATTTAAATATTTATTTTGAAAGAACCATCACTTCTAAAACATTTCAGTTTTGCAAATCACATATTTATTTTTAAAAAGGAGAAAGCTAGTAAATAGAAAATATTTAGAAGCAATCATTCAAAAAGGAATACAAGTAGAAGTATATATTAATAAAATGACCGCTTAAACAAAATATTACGTGAAAAAAAGTTATTTTACTTTTGTTAATAATAATATGATAAATAAAATCACCAATTGAACAAAATAATAATGCAAAAAAAAACCTACTCTGACTCGTGAAATCCTTGTTTTCTTTGACCCACCCCTGATTTTGTGTGACCTTATCTGGTGCAGAGTTTCTGCCAGAGGGTAAAATGGGTATGGTACCATAAGTAAATATGTTTGCAGAATTTTTTTTTTAAGTCAATTTTTTGACAAAATTAATTACTCTTATCATTACTGTATGATTTTCTTAATCCTAACCCTAAACTTAACCCATTTTCTTTCTGAGGGAGGACCCCCAATATCTCTGTTGGGTATGGTTGCATTCAATTCCATTAGAGTCATGCCAAAAAAGTTCTATCTGACAGAAACACTGTGGTGGTTGTGCTCCATGTTCATTGGTTGATGATGGTGCATCAGAATCAGACGACTTGTCCATACAAACCCTCTTTTTCTAGGCAAGTATTCGTTCCTGATGAGTCATCAGAAAAGCTGATGTCATGTTGTGTGCAGTGTTCTTTCCGTGTTCTTTGCACCATGGGAGTCCTTTTGCAGATAGTTCCTGGTTCTGCTGCCTCAGGGTATACTTCACTAGTTTCAAGAATACCTGGTTTATCAGCTAGTGCAACAGACAAACCAGAATAGTTAAGCAAACTGAAACTGGTATCCTTTAATGAAGAAATTATGTTCAGCAGCTTATTGGTTTGGGATACACTGGGTTCAAGTGAAGCTCGTTCAAAGGATATAGGGTTTACATTTCCAATGAGGGTGTGTATTGTGTCCAGAAGTAGTGAACACTATACCATGTCCACCAGTTGAGTATGCAGGATTCTCTCCAGGTTATATTAAGTGAACCCTACAGCTTCTGCTGTGCATTGGGTGTACTCTCCGGGTTCTGTTGTGTGTCTAATGATCTCTCCAGGTTATACTGTGTGTTCAATGACCTCTCCAGATTCTGTTGTGTGTCCACTGATCTCTCCAGGTTCTATTGTGTTTTCAGGGATCTTGCCAGGTTCTGTTGTGTGTTGGGTGTACTCTCCGGGTTCTGTTGTGTGTACTCTCCGGGTTCTGTTGTGTGTTCAGTGCACATTCCTGGTTTTATTATGTATTTGGTAATCTCTCCGGGTTCTGTTGTGTGTCCAGTTGTTTTGTTGAGTGTTAAGTGATCAATCCTCCGGTTTCTGTTGTGTGTGCTAAATTATTTTCTGCGTCTGTTGTGAGTGATATGTCATGTTCAAGTTCTCTTGTGTGTGCTATGTCATGATCATGGTATGTTGTATGTGTGTTTTGTCATGTTCTTCTTCAGGTTCTGTTGTGTGTACTATGTCACGTTCAGGTTCTGTTGTGTGTACCACGTCATGTTCAGGTTTTGTTATGAGTTCTCTATTATGTTCAGGTTCTGTTGTGAGTGCTATGTCATGTTCAGGTTCTGTCGCAAGTGACTGGATAAAGGCCGTGGTATGTGCTGTCCTGTCTGTGGGGAAGTGCACATAAAAGATACCATTCTGCATTAGGAAAAATGTAGCGGGTTTCCTCTGATGACTATGAGTCATAATTACCAAATGTTTGACATCCAATAGCCGATGATTAATTAATCAATGTGCTCTAGTGGTGTTGTTAAACAAAACAAACAAATAAATTGTTGCAAGTGCTATGTCACGTTCATTTCTGTGGTGATTATTTTCTCATGTTCAGCTTTTTGCTATGTTATGTCCAGGTCTTGTTTTCATTGATGTGCCAAGATATGTTGTGTATGCTATATATCATGTTCAGATCCTGTTGTGTGAGCTATGTTATGTTCATATCCTGTTGTGTGTGCCATGTCATGTTCAGCTTATGTTGTCTGTGCTATGTCATGTTCAGCTTCTGTTGTGTGTGCTATGTTGTGCTAATGTTTTGGTGTGTGTTGCTTAGCTTAGCTTAGTAACTGGTTTAACGTGCCCATAGTCCATATACCACTAGGGTTTCGAACATGCCTATCCAGAGTCCGGCCTCCGATAGCATCGGGGTCTGACTCAGGACAGGGATATTCTGTTGCAAATATTTGTTAACTGTAAAGTTAATCAAAGTTCATAGATCTTGCTATTGTTTATGTTGAGGCCACATTCACTTTATTCGCCTTGTAACCTTACGTCTGATTACACGGTCTTTTGTTACTGGACTTTGTCCTGGATAACTTACAATGATGTTTGTATGTGCAATATTGTTAATCCATAATGCCTACATTAGAGCAATCCTGTAGATCTTCAAAGGCAGCTGAAAGGCGGAACTTGATCCCCGTAACATATAATTAAATACATGTACATCCAATATCAGTGTGATTATGTTTGCACTTTGGTCGTATATGCCACATACAATATTATTATGAATTAAAATTGTATCTACAGATACAAATTACATGTTGGAAACTTTGCTTCACTTTAAAAACATTTCAAAATAGATATTTCTTTTTCAAGAAAATTCACCAAAACATGTTTATTATTATAATTATGGTGCACATAAAATAGCAAACAATACAAACATTAATATGACTGCAATTCCTATTTATATATACAGACACCAATTTTGTCTGTTTTCAAATGGTTCGTTGCATGCAGTATCAAATGTTCTCCTTAAATAGACCGGGTTCTCACGACAAAAGTCATATTATTTTTAGGATTCAAGCACATAAAAATATTGACATAATGCATGCTCTATTGTACTTCGCATTTGTAATTTCTATCACAGACCGATAACAAAGAATACATATGTGTCGTATTTGACACATACGACCTATGTCAGATATAATTATATAACAAACTGTATTTAAAAAGGGTGTATCTACCACACACAACCAGTCGTGTTCACATAATGGACAGCAAGCAAATTGGAGGAAAGTCATATGTGTCAGTTACGTCTATTTTCGTGCAAATGGGTATATGTGATTCACTTACGACCATTTAAATCTTTCTGTATAGGCGATGCAATTAGATACACAGGTACGATTTTTTGTGACAATATGTAATCGCGGATGGCGATTCTGAATATGCAAAAAAAATACATTTTTGGTCGTATCTGCCACTTACGACATTTTAGCTCTCACGCGACAAATTATTTCTAAACATATGTTTTCAACATTAGTAAACACATAATTTCGAGATCAGTAACTGTTGATTTTTATATCATGTTTTCCTATAGTTTGCATGTAAATTGTAATATATAATGATCCATTATGATCTATTTATGAAAAGCAAACTTTAAGTAGCATATTTGTAAAAAGCACTACTCGCAAAGATCAGAAAAATGTAAAAAAACTAATTGTTTCCTAATATGACCCTAAATGACCTTAAATGACCCCTTAAGAGTCAATTTGCATGCGTACCTCCCTCGCCATAAATTGTACCTACACTCACCATGTAAAAACCTCACTAAGCATGGGTACCCATTGCTAACAAACCATGCACACAATGAAATTATCCCCTTTGATTAAATTCTGGATCTGCCCCAGAGAGACATAATTTTGAGATCAGTTGATTTTTATATCAATTAGTTTCCCTATATTTTGCATGTAAATTATAATATATAATAATCCATTATAATCATATTTATAAAAAAAAAACCTTTAGGTAGCATATTTGTAAATAGGCTTACTCACAAAGATAAAAAAAAAAAAAAAACTTAACTTCCACTAATTTGACCCTAAATGACCTTAAATGACCCCCAAAATGACCTTTAAAGGTCACCTTTGTGTCGGAACCTACCCTCACCATAAACCATACCATGTACAGACCTCAGTAAGCATTGGTACCCATTTCTAACAAATCATGCCCCAAAATGTAGAGGTAATAATTTCCTATATTTCGTTAAATTATGGATCTGCCCCTGATAATTTCAATAAGGAAGCACCCCTACTAGATGTGTAATGAATATATCTATAAACCAAAGTCATAATATGACCATTATTGATCAATATTATTGGTAAGAATGAAAAGAAACCAATGATTTGTGTCATTTACAGCATATTATATATTCACAAACAATGACCTTCATTTGACCTTGAAAATGTACGTCAAATTGACCAATTATAAAAATCCAGCAAATCAAAATGGAAAGTTTGGATATGTAGCATCACAAAAAACTTTTTTAAAGAGTTCAATCTCCTCTATAACTGAAATTTGGAGTCTGTCCCATGGACTGTTGTTTTGGGGTAGCTGCAGATCGAACACAAATTGACCTTGACGTACCATTAAAAGTATACAAATTCCCAATTAACGTACAGGTTTAGGCAAGTAAGAGTTGCAGATCTGAAATCTACATATATTTTTAATTAAGAATCAATGTTCAAACCTTCCTGACTCTCCGACATAGATAAATCGACCTGGCTCCCATACTAACCCCTTTTGAAGAGTATTCCATAGACAAGCAAAATTGCAGATGACAGAAACCTGCATGTATTTTGTCATATACAATCTCAGCGAAGTCTATATGGATGACATCGTTAGTCTTGTATGTGGAATCTGTGTCACTGTAAGGGTTTTTTTTTTCACGATTGATGTCTCGACCAAATTTTAGTTCTTAACAATTTGGTTTGGACTTTAGTTTTGGGGATGTACTAGCTTGATTGTTTTTTGAGGACCATATATATAATATCTGTTCAAGGTTTTTTTTTATAAATAATGTAGATGCCATTTTGTATGATGCATCCCCTTTTTTATATGTCAGAATTATCTACTTCTAGTGTTCTAGAAATGTCACTTGTTAAAACCCCTACATTTATTTCAGTACTACGATAAGGTATCACTCATTAAAACCCCTACATTTATTTCAGTACTACGATAAGGTATCACTCATTAAAACCCCTACATTTATTTCATTACTACGATAAGGTATCACTCATTAAAACCCCACACATTTATTTCATTACTACGATAAGGTATCACTCAATAAAACCCCCACATTTATTTAAGTCTAGGGTAAGGTATCACTCATTAAAACCCCTACATTTATTTCATTACTACGATAAGGTATCACTCATTAAAACCCCCTACATTTATTTCAGTACTATGGTAAGGTATCACTCATTAAAAGCCCACATTTATTTCAGTACTATGGTAAGGTATCACTCATTAAAAACCCCTACATTTATTTCAGTACTATGGTAAGGTATCACTCATTAAAAGCCCACATTTATTTCAGTACTATGGTAAGGTATCACTCATTAAAACCCCTACATTTATTTCATTACTACGATAAGGTATCACTCATTAAAACCCCTACATTTATTTCAGTACTATGGTAAGGTATCACTCATTAAAAGCCCACATTTATTTCAGTACTATGGTAAGGTATCACTCATTAAAACCCCCACACATTTATTTCAGTACTATGATAAGGTATCACTCATTAAACCCCCACACATTTATTTCAGTACTATGATAAGGTATCACTCATTAAAACCCCACATTTATTTCAGTACTATGATAAGGTATCACTCATTAAAACCCCCACATTTATTTCAGTACTATGGTAAGGTATCACTCATTAAAACCCCACACATTTATTTCAGTACTATGATAAGGTATCACTCATTAAAACCCCACACATTTATTTCAGTACTATGGTAAGGTATCACTCATTAAAAGCTCACATTTATTTCAGTACTATGATAAGATATCACTCATTAAAACCCCACACATTTATTTCAGTACTATGGTAAGGTATCACTCATTAAAAGCTCACATTTATTTCAGTACTATGGTAAGGTATCACTCATTAAAACCCCACACATTTATTTCAGTACTATGGTAAGGTATCACTCATTAAAACCCCACACATTTATTTCAGTACTATGGTAAGGTATCACTCATTAAAACCCCACATTTATTTCAGTACTATGGCAAGGTATCACTCATTAAAACCTCACATTTATTTCAGTACTATGGTAAGGTATCACTCATTAAAACCTCACATTTATTTCAGTACTACGATAAGGTATCACTCATTAAAACCCCTACATTTATTTCAGTACTACGATAAGGTATCACTCATTAAAACCCCCTACATTTATTTCAGTACTATGGTAAGGTATCACTCATTAAAACCCCACATTTATTTCAGTACTATGGTAAGGTATCCCTCATTAAAAAAACCCACATTTATTTCAGTACTACGATAAGGTATCACTCATTAAAACCCCCACATTTATTTCAGTACTACGATAAGGTATCACTCATTAAAACCCCACACATTTATTTCAGTACTATGGTAAGATATCACTCATTAAAACCCCACATTCATTTCAGTACTATGGCAAGGTATCACTCATTAAAACCTCACCTTTAATTCAGTACTATGGTAAGATATCACTCATTAAAACCCCACATTTATTTCAGTACTATGGTAAGGTATCACTCATTAAAACCCCCCACATTTATTTCAGTACTATGATAAGGTATCACTCATTAAAACCTCACATTTATTTCAGTACTATGGTAAGGTATCACTCATTAAAACCCCACATTTATTTCAGTACTATGGCAAGGTATCACTCATTAAAACACCACACATTTATTTCAGTACTACGATAAGGTATCACTCATTAAAAAGCCCACATTTATTTCAGTACTATGATAAGGTATCACTAATTAAAACCCCACACATTTATTTCAGTACTACGATAATGTATCACTCATTAAAAAGCCCACATTTATTTCAGTACTACGATAAGGTATCACTAATTAAAACCCCCACATTTATTTCAGTACTATTGTAATGTATCACTCATTAAAAAAACCCACATTTATTTCAGTACTATTGTAAAGTATTATTCATTATAAAAACCCAGATTTATTTCAGTACTATTGTAATGTATCACTCATTAAAAAACCCCACATTTATTTCAGTACTATTGTAATGTATCACTCATTAAAAAAAAACCCCTTTATTTCAGTACTATTGTAATGTAATGCATCACTCATTAAAAAACCCACATTTATTTCAGTACTATTGTAAGGTATCACTCATTAACCTCCCCCCCCCCCCCCCCTTTATTTCAGTACTACGGTAAGGTGTGGAAGAGTCTGGAGTTTGAGCACAAGTCTCTGTGTCCCGACATGCACCGGACACGGTGGCAGGAAGGAGACTGGACAGACGATTCGGACCAGATGATCCTCATTCTGCAGTCACTGCTCAACAGTGATGGCCAGGTTTGTACTTTTACTGGCCGACCGATTGCCAGGGTTTCCGCCAGAAAAATACCAATTGGGTACGTAGTTATGAGTTTGTGATCGCGGAGCTGGCAGGCGAAGACTGCCATGGGAGCCAAAGGTGCCTTATTAGGAGAGGTTTCTGGGAACCCTCTCTACCCCCCCCCCCCCCCCCCCCCAAAAAAAAATAATAAAATTGATTTGTTGATGTCTTGAGAAGCGATTTCCCGGCATTTGGAGTCTGAAATCCGGGCCAGCTCATGGTGATATTTTCCATGTTTTGTAGGAGAATGAAAGACGAATGTAACAGTCAGCAGGAAATACATGAAGTAGGTTGTGTTCAGCGAGAGCGAATGATGGAAACTTTCCTGAACTATTTTGACTGTTCTCGAAAAGGTCATTCTGTTTCACGTAAACCACAAACAGTTGGCTGAAATTTAGCAAATGGGATCAGGTTAAAAAGGAACCACTACAAAAAACTAACCATTTTCGTTTGCGAAAACGGAACCGATTTGACAAAAACGTACCTCAAAGTATTGGTTCAGTATGGTTAAAACGGTAACCTACCTTTTAAACATATTCTTATTATTGCATATAATAAACAGGAACCATTCATAAATACCCATCCTGCCCTCTCTTGTGCAGATCTACACCGTTGTACAATTAGTTGACGTTTTAAACAAACTTCATTTTTATTTTTTATTTTACCCTAACCCAGACCAGTTACACTGGTACATTTTGATGATGTCATGAACCCCCTCCCTCCCATATGCTCTTTGCGTGTGATATTCAACCCCTCACATTCATGGCTCGTACATATTTTATTTACATGTCCTATAACCTATTAACATCATAAAAGTAACAACAAAAAGGTTTACAGCATCAATACATTGCATTTGTGTCATTAGTTTCATTTTATTTGTTCTTTTTATGAACTTAAGAAAACCCAACTCGCCCATCAAGATAAAATACATTTCACATATAAACAAATGATAGAAAATTTGTAAGCACATGTATAAATTAAATATATTAATACAACATTTTTCACAAATATACAAAGTTGATCTTACATAACCTACAACAAGTGCTACTTGTATTAATTATGGATTCATTTAATGAAATTACTACCGATAATGTATTAAGCACTCCAGGAAGACAAAAGCATAATTATAAACATGTTTTTATTTTATTTTTTAATTTATTTATTTATGGGGGGGGGGGGAGGAGACATAAAAAAAAAACTTGTTTCCATTTTAGTCATAGATTTTGGTGCCGTTTCAGTCGATGCTAGGTTCCGTTTTGTCTAATGTATACACTTTAAGCCATTGTTGCACAGTTTCGTTCCAGTGCGCAGATTGTTATCGGTGCATGCACATTTCGTGACCCAGTTGTACATGATTGACTTCTTTTCACTTTCTATATTTGTTCAAGAGAATGTATTGTTTCAACAAAGGACGTAGTTTTTCTCCAAGTCTTTGTTGAAGACTTAAAACCCCAAAGTGTGAGACTGATATGGACTGTATGGTGCCATTTATTTTGGGTATGTAATTTTACCATAGAATTATTTTTGGGTACGTAATTTTACCCTTTTACCCTGCTGGCAGAAACACTGGCTGCTAATTCCATGGGAGAGAGTGTTTGAGCGGATGCACACAGCAAACTAACCCTCATTGGATTCTTTACCCATTCCATCCATTGCCCTCACTGGAGTCTCTGACTTGTTTCTTTACCCATCACAGCCGGTGTCCTCAGTGGAGTCTCTGACTTGGTTCTTTAACCATCCCAGCCGGAGCCCTCACTGGAGTCTCTGACTGGGTTCTTTACTCATCACAGCTGATGCCCTCAGTGGAGTCTCTGACTGGGTTCTTTACCCATCACAGCCAGTGCCCTCATTGGAGTCTGACTGGGTTCTTTACCCATCCCAGCCGGTGCCCTCGGTGGAGTCTCTGTCTTGGTTCTTTACCCATCACAGCCGGTGCCCTCAGTGGAGTCTCTGACTGGGTTCTTTTCCCATCCCAGCCAGTGTCTTCATTGGAGTCTCTGACTTGGTTCTTTACCCATCCCAGCCGGTGCCCTCGGTGGAGTCTCTGACTTAGTTCTTGACCCATCCCAGTCGGTGCTCTTGGTGGAGTCTCTGACTTGGTTCTTTACCCATCACAGCCGGTGCCCTCGGTGGAGTCTCTGACTGGGTTCTTTACCCATCACACCCGGTGTCTTCAGTGGAGTCTCTGACTTGGTTCTTTACCCATCACAGCCGGTGCCCTCTGTGGAGTCTCTGATTGGGTTCTTTACCCATCCCAGCCGGTGCCCTCAGTGGAGTCTCTAAAATGTCTTATTTAGAATATACTTTTTTCAAGTTATAAATACCCGTATTGATTTTGCAGAAAAATATTTGAAATGCGTTATTTAGAATATACTATTTTCAGATTGTAAACACTGATTTTGGAGAAAAACTTTTATTTTGGATGGACAATGGTTTTCCAGAGCTAGGCGATAATGGTGGAATGGGCATTGGTGCGACAACATATAATGTGTTGCAACATAAGGACTACAGAACTGACCCACACAAGGTGATTCTTTTTTCATAAAGACTGTAATCTTGGATAATTTATATGAAAATATACTGTAACCTAGCAATCAATGCCTTTTGGATATTTGATTGAGCTAAGAATGAGCCATATTTTGGCCTTCAGATTTGTTTAACACTCCGATTGTTGCGTATTTTCATGAGTATGCTTGGTCATAAAGTTATAATTTGAAGGTTTTTTGTTTAACGATACCACTAGAGCACATTGATTTATTTATCATTGGCCATTGGATGTGAAACATTTGGCAATTTTGATATATAGTTTTAGACAGGAAACCTATTACATTTTTCCATTAGTAGGAAGGTTTTTTTTTATATGGACTATCCCACAGACAGGATAATACATACCACAACCTTATATATATCAGTTGTGGTGCACTGGCTGGAACAAAAAATAGCCCAATGGGCCCACCAACAGGAGTCGTCTGACTGCATCAAGCGAGAGCTTTACCATTGGGCTACTTCCCACCCCTGGCCTTGAATTTGTATTACAGGCTCAGTCTGAAAGGGTTTTTGTATCACAGGCTGTCAGTAAAATTACTAATACCTCATAAGTTTTACACTATTCTCTAATTTGTGGTACTTGTAGGCAGCTAGAGAAGTGTGGCAGTTCAGTGGTAAATATATTGTGATTGATAATAGAATGACTAATACCTCACAAGTTTTACACTATTCTCTAGTGTTTGGTACTTGTAGGCAGCTAGAGAAGTGTGGGAGGCCAGTGGTAAAACTATTGCTCCTAATGGTGCTGTGATGAGGACGTCAATTCTCGGAATTCACCAGTACTGGAACACAGATGCTGTTGTTGCTAACACTGTGAACATCTGTAAAACAACACATTATGACCCAAGGTAGATACTTTATAAAGTAGATAAGCAACTGCCCCCACCCACCCCAGTGCTGGAACAAAAATGATAAGAGATATTCGAGCAAAATGAGCTGGTCTGAAACTGTTCTACCATGTGTTTCCATCACTCTACCCACAATTTTTTTATTATTCACCTTTCCCTATTACAAAAAAGCCTACCTTCTATCCAGGGTGGAAACAGAGGACAGGTGGTCAACAGGACCCAGGAAGTTGTATCAGCAATTATTATAGAATAGTATAGAATTCTGCACACAATATCCATGTAAAATTGTCTAGTGATTCGTTTGCAACCCTATATAGCTGTTTGGCAGTAATGCTAAGGGGTCATCCAAAGTTTTCAACATTTTCACAGTAGTACAAAGAGTACTACTTTTCCAGACCCCCTCCCCCCCAAAGTAGTACATATCAACATTTTATCATGGGACATGAGATTGATCTAGATTATAGGACTAACCACAGACATAAAAACAAGAATATGGAACATGTAGAAATTTATTAAAATTTGTTCAGAATTAAATTAAAATGTCATCATTCATAAATCACTGAAGTCATGCCATGTGCGGGCATAGTGTGTGTGTCAGAAGGTGAAAACACTATGGTCATATGTCATCACAGGCATTCAGTCATGGATCCAGGCAATTTTACAGTAAATATTCACATCTTGGAATTAGAAAGCCTTCCTTTTTGCTGCTGTTTCTGAAGTTGGTATCTCGTGGGAAACAACATACTGCATACAGGGCACTGGTGTGTTTTTTCTCCATTGTTTTTATTGTCATTATTTCCTCGTTTTCCTCCATGGACAAGCAAGGTGTGGCGGGTTTGGTCTGCACTGGATGTGAACATGTATCTGCATTTAAGGCAGGATCCATTTTGAGATGCTGTGAAGTGCTGTTCAGGGCTGTCATATTTGTTAGTTGCACACAATGAATGTTTTGAAGTGGTCTGGGTGATCTGAATCCAGTGTGATGGGTGGAATGTGCAAGGATTCATCCAAGGAGAGTCCGCACACCTTCACTGCAGTGAGAGGTTTCAAAAGACGTATGCAAGACGAATTCGCACAACTCCCTCGCTTGAAAGATACGTACCCTATCCTCCTATCTATGTGATGGACAAGGAACTTCCATTCATCCAGTTTCTCAGACAAGACCGGATCCTGTTTTATTTGCCGGAGACTGGAATCAAATATCCGTTTTACATCCAAGTGGTCATTATAGTACCTGATGTAGTTTTTTGGCATGTCACAATGCTTACAGGCTACAGATGTGACTTGATGACCACCATGATTCTTGCCATCCCAGTGACCATTAAGTATAAACGATCCCTTGCTACTAATGGAAAAATGTAGCGGGTTTCATCTGACTATGTGTCACACTGAACAAATGTGTGACGTCCAATAGCCAATGATTAATAAATCAATGTGCTCTAGTAGTGTCGTTAAACAAAACAAACCTCTTCTTGAAGAAAACCCCCCACTAGCCTTCGTATCAGTGATTTTCAAAATTCACTATTAACCATGATTAAACATTTGGCCAGAACTAGAAAATAGAAATCACTAAAATGCCTTTGTTTAAATCCATGATGTCACGTGATATTGTGGGGAAGGGTATTGGGTACCGTTCTATTGCCGTTATCGTTCCTAAATATATCTAAATACATAATCTTTAACCTTTGGTTTTGTTTTAAAGGAGGACAAAATTGTAGCGGCTCCAGGTTTCTTTTTCATCTTCTCTTTCGCCATGTCGAAAATGGCTGAAACAAGCTGATCCAACACACCTTCGTTGCTCGTTTTTCGAGCTGCTTTCCATTCAGTTTGCGCACATTTTACAGTTTTTTGACGTCCTGCATGCTCGTTCACGAACACATATGCATTAATAAAATGTTCGTATAGATGGTTTGGCGTTTTGTGAATAGTAGGCAACCTAGATACATATTTTAACACATCTGCATATAAATCTATACAACTATGGCTTGCCATGCTTGAATTATTGCCTGCATCCGGTATTTTTGGCGCAAAGGATTTTGGGATATTAAGTTGGTGGTTGGTTCAAAATGCCGGACCAAAGCCATCTGAGACCGAGAGCGAGATTGACAGTACTAAACATTGTGGTTTCTTTCAATCCTTGGGGCTGGGAAATCATCATTTTATTAAAACGATAAAAGTCGTACATAACTGACAGCCCCCCTCCCCCATCATACGCTTTGTACGAACTTGAAAATGTTGAAAACTTTGGAAGACCCCTAATATGAATAAATGTGGTTATCCAGATTCTGGAATTTTCATTTAATCAGCCTATGTTTAAAGTGATCAAAAGGAAAGGAATATTTGTTAACAACACCCCAGCACATGTGCTTATATTGAATTAAGGTTCAAGCACATTGTCCTGGGCACACACTTCAGCTATCTGGGCTGTGTGTCCAGGACAGTGGTTTAGTGGTTAGTGGTTAGTGAGAGAGAAGAGGGTGTAGTGGTCTTACACCTATCCATTGAGTCGTTAAAACTGACACTGGGTGGGAGCCGGTACCGGGCTACGAACCCTGTACATACCAGCCTTATGTCTGGCGGCTTAACGATGACACCACCGAGGCCGGTACCGGGCTACGAACCCTGTACATACCAGCCTTATGTCTGGCGGCTTAACGACGACACCACCGAGGCCGGTACCGGGCTACGAACCCTGTACATACCAGCCTTATGTCCGGCGGCTTAACGACGACACCACCGAGGCCGGTACCGGGCTACGAACCCTGTACATACCAGCCTTATGTCTGGCGGCTTAACGATGACACCACCGAGGCCGGTAAACTTACAATTTGGTGTTTAACATATGGTTAGTTCAATGATTGATTCAAAGAACAAAATGTCTCACTGCCACCTACCGAAATGCAACAAGGGATTGTTCATAAACAGAAGACTGGGCAATTTAAATACTACAAATGTCATACATATCAACAAACAATTACTGGAGTTTTGTTTAAAGATAACACTAGAACATTTGTTCAAAGATAGCACCAGAGCACATTAATTAATTAATCATCGGCTATTGAATTGTGACACATTTTTCTGTTGGTAACAAGGGATCGTTTATATTACATAACAAAAGAACATTTAGTTTTGACATTTTAAAATAATTTCATTTATTTTATAGATACACCTTTTTATTGTCATTAAATGAAAGAAATATTTCTGAAACACTACAATAAAATATTACAAAAATATTACAAACTTGTTTACAGGTGTCAAGCTTCCTGTGTAGCCGTGGTAACGGCAATTAGTTTGATGTTAAAGAGAGGTGAGCGGCATGTAAAATGGAAGGGCACGTACAAAGTGAAAGAAATCATCGAGGACAGCTACGAAATGGCTAGCAAATGTTTGGAAACTGAGGAAGAGGTAATAGATACCAGCATGTGTAGTACCAATGTTTCTTTTCAATTTGATTTAACTTTAAAGTATAAAGTATGTGTATTAGGAAATGTATATAACTCTTCAGAATTCCACTAACAGACAACAATCTCAAGAGATTTCACGACAAACTCAACTAATGCCTTTCACAGCACCACCTGAACATATTTTGCCATCCATTTATTATAGCACCTGTAGTAAACTGCAATCTGTCTTACAAGGCTTACCATTTATGATTGTTCAAGACTTGTTTTATTAAAAGTACTGAGCCGTGTTAACTTTTACTTCTCTCGCATTCAGAAACAAGAACTAAGGAAGTATATGACATGTGAGAATCTTTCTGACCTTAAGCTAGAAGGAAGTAGGAAGATTGGTTACACATACAAATGTTTGGGGTCAGGCTTTTGGGCCTTGAAGCAGAAGGATTTCAGGAAAGCCACCCAGTGTCTTGTTATGGAGGTGAGGAATTTGTTATGAAGGAACGTTTGCACATCATTGAATAAGACTGAATTTTAAAAGATAAATTCTGTTTATACCATTGTAAAATATAGTTGAATCCTGTTGGCTCAAACACCGTTGGGGCTAGAAAAAGTGTTCCGACCCTTCGGGTAGTTCGATCTAACCAGTAGGTCAACATCATGTAAGTAACTCGAGCTTCATTTTTGGTTTCAGTGTTGCAGTGTATTCGACCCTTCCAAGTTTGACCCAATGAGATTCTACTGTACTTTTTATCTAAGGTCGATGACAGTCACTTTTCACATCCTTGTTTCGTAGACAATAAATATAGTGTCACAGAATGACACAACTAGGTCTGCTCAGCAACAACAAGACTTTTCTTTTAACATAAAACATTTAATATCATAAAATCACAAACAATTAATACATGTATACAATCAGTCCTTCAGTCTTTTTTAGTTACATGTTAACCATATGACTGGCATTTATGGTTCCACAATGAAGTCTTTTTCCCCTTTTATTCCTAGAGTGCATAGAGTAATAGTTTTAATTGAGGTGTTGGTGCAAACAAACCAGTAAACCATCACATACTTCAAAGTTACATCTACACTATGAAACACATTGCAACTAATAATACACTAACGAACACAATAAATGCACATATATACATATGTATCCACACATTTGTCGCATATAGCATATCTTGCTGTAATTTCACTTCAAATCCATATTTAGTAAATTGTACAATTTTCAAATTATATGGTTTTCTTCAAACATAGTCCAATATTTTGGTAATTGTCAAAAAAAAACCCAATTCAATAGCAATTTGGCATTGGAATTTTCCAGCATTGAAACAATGGAAATGCCATGTAACCAGTTTGTTGTTATTGTAAGGAGATGACAAGTGACGTCGTGTGAATACTGACATCATTCAAATTCAGAATTATCTATATTATTACAATACTTTGCCACATTAAAATAAAAACTTACCTCGACTCCTGTGAAAATTGTTCCAAGTTCTATATTGAGCAGACAAAGCCATTTACAGGTTGATATGTTTTTATTTTTCATAATTTTAGACAAAATATTAAGTTTAAATACAAAAAAATGACAGTAATAAAAACTACCATCAGTTATGTCGTCAACCTTAGTAGCATGTGAGGGGTGGGATGTAGCCCAGTGGTAAAGCAAATTGTTGATTGGTTGGCCTTCTATAATTGTTTGTCATTATTTTATTTAATCAGGCTGGTGATGCAGACACAAACTGTGCAGTAGCTGGGGCCCTGTTGGGGTGTAAACTTGGCCTGGCTGCGTTACCTAAGACCTGGGTGTGGAAACTGAAACATCGTGCTTGGCTTGATAAGAAGATCAACAGGTATGTCAGTGGTCAGTATTATAAATGGTCTGCTGTGTGAACTCACGCATTGGGTTGTCATGCCACAATCGGAATAGATCAGGCCTTTTTAAAGGCCCTTATGGGCAACCTAGGGAGACATCAACATCAGCTAGGTCTAATTAATGAGCTATTCTCGGCTTACTAAATTCCAAAACTATACTAGCTCCCTATCTTTACCTTTTGGCCGACTATTCAAAAATGCGCCTAACTTTCTTCAACAAAATGCGCACCTATTCTCTTTGGCATAATCCTACGGGACATTCCAAATTCTATAGCACCATACCACCGTCTGCCTGTTACCGGCTCCGGTCAGGCTGCTGGTGCTCCCTTGCATCTGCCAGTGCAGGCGGTCCCCCCTCCTACCCACCCAAACCCTTTCTTGTCCTAGACAGAGGAACCAGCCGAGGCCAGCACCTGTGCCCAGGACAAGCATGCACTACAACAGTTTGCTCTGAATGTGCATGTTAATTCTCTTGAATGGAATTGATCTCACATATAATATATTTCCAATGGTGATGCTTCTGAAGGGTCTGCTTCATCTTTTATTTTCTCTTATTTCAGGTTTCTAAATCTACAGACAGAAATGAGAGAGAAAAGTCTGAAGTCTGATTAGTGTGTTAAGTGATTGGTAAATGTAGAAGTAAAAACCCCAACTACAAGTACTTATCAAGTGACTGGTGGAAGTAAAAAGTATATATTTTGTAAAACAAACAGACCTATGTAATTTATAAAGTGACCAGTGGAAGTAAATACTAGAATGGTGGAAGAAAAGCATAGCTTCTGTGTAAGTTGTAAAGTGACTGATGGGAATTAAACGATCTTCTGTGCAATTTGTCCTTTGGTATACCAGTTGTGGTGCACTGGCTGTAGCGAGAAATAGTCCAATGGGCCCACTGACGGGGATCGATCCCAGATCGACCGCGCATCAAGCGAATGCTACGTCCCGCCCCTCCATGCACAAAGATGTCCATTGTTCTTGTAAAGGTCCACATTTTCTAGGAAATCATGATCTTTGAGATTTGCCATTCCCTTTTAGTCTGTTCCATTATGGCATTTTCAAGTTTCCTGTTTATGGTTTTCCAAGTCATTGGTTTATTGTGTTACTACTTTTCTTTCAGATTCTCTTCAGAGATTATTTTTGTCTTTTACATTATACTTTTTTTTACCTCTAGTGGATATCTATCTAAATCGGTTGTGCATCAGAACACTTACATGTATACTAACCTATAGTCTGCAGGTGCATCCATCCCCCCCCCCCCCCCAATCCAGTGTTTATCAGAGGAATACAATGAATGCATTGCATTTAGTTTTAGTGGTGTACATCTATGATCTAATTTCTTGATGGTCTTTGTCAGATTTCTGAAGACTGACATGAAAGTGGGCTATGAAAAAAAAAGCGGAACTTTTAAAATATTGATTTGGTACTGATATTAATCCTAGGATTAGGGTTGTCATATATACTAGTAGAATGGATATGATGCATGTCAGTCTATGATGGGTCGTATTATGGTATGGCGTTGTCCGTCCATCTGTCCATCCATATCTTGCATACAGATGCATACAGGTCCATCAAACCTCACATGTAGGAACACCTTGGGATGGCAGTTTGTCGTGTATTATTACTAGGTCATTATGATCCACTTTTCATGGTCTACTGCACATAACAATAAATCCTTGTCCAGACCATATCTTGCATACATATACATACGTAATTAACATGCACAGACTTTTGTGCCATGCAGACTAATGTGACATGTACATCTCCAATACCCAGACTAGCCACTTTAAAATAAAAAGTAAAATTACCCTCTCACTTTCCAGCTGCAATTAATTTTGCTATGTGTAAAATAGACAGACTACAGCAAATTAACATATCTGGTTATTTGTGTGAGATGGGTACAGAATAAATTATTAAAGTGAGATGTTTATTTTTCACTCTGTTTCGTACCTGTGACCATGTTTCCAGTAAAATATCCCAGAGGTCGTCTTTAACGTCGCCTTGAACCACAATCTCATCTTCTGCTGCGGTCACTGAGGATCCACAAGAAAACTTTGTGGCAAAGAATTTACTGGCTTCCTTCAGATCAATATCTGCAAAATAATCAGTTGAAGTTGTTTTTAATGACTCCGCTGGAACACACTTTAATCTTATTAATGCTTACTTTCAAACACCCTACCCTTGAAAATAAGATTTGTCAATGGACCTAAATGAAATATTAAACATGTATCTCAACTGTTGTTGGTTAAACAATACTACTTCTTGACTTAAGCACTAAATGTACTAGTATTTAATTTTTTTGCAGAATTTTCATTCAACATTTAGGGTTTACATTCTGAGCAATCAGTAAAAATTAAAATTTACCACAACTAGAAAACTAGTTGTGAACAAGCATATTTAGGGTACTGTTAAAGTAATACATCCCTACTGGGCCCAACAAATTTAATTATCTCCTAAATTCAAGGACCATAACTGTCAAAAATAGATAAATCTCCATGACAGTTAAAACTTTATCTGTAATTGTACATGATGAAGCTATACAAAAAAAAGTCTCGAAAATTATATGTGGGACAGACAGACAGACGGATGGAGATGAAACCTATAGTCCCCTCCAATTGCACCGGTAGGGGATTAAAAAGATGTAAAATAAAATTGAGGTCGTTCTATATAAATACTGAACACTGTATATTTTTAATGTTCATTATGATCCCGTTATCTCTATATAAATACTGAACACTGTATATTTTTAATGTTCATTATGATCCCCTGTTAATCTCTATACAATTACTGAACACTGTATCCGAAATAACTTAATTGCCAAACGCTATAGGGTGTATACTGCCAAATCAAATACCATAGACGACAATAGTAACATATGTGGCTAAAACTCCTACCTGCAACGTATCAACCGACATAAACGCCACGGATATAAATATTACCACCCCTTACACTTAAAGTGAATCAGAAAAAAATGGGGGTCAAGCTGCTCGTTTCTGAGATAACGTGTAGCGTCTATGACTACCCTAGTTTCGCACAAAATTCGAGTACTTTTTTTTACAGGTACCCCATACATGTTTCAAGCACAAGGCTACTTGACACATTGGTACTAGATGAAATAAAATTGCACTTTTTTTTTACCCAGATGAAACTATTATTTTTAACAACCAACACACTCACATTTATAACCAATCACAGGACTTGTGGTGTTCACTTCTCTATCAAAAGTTTGGTGCACCTCGAACTTTGACCCAGCCGGAAGTTATTTGGTTTAGTACTACCTATACTGTTAACATACATTTTTCAAAAAGTGTCCAGCTATGTGTCTTTATGACAACCAGGATCTGGTGTATTCTGACATAAACTGACAACCTCACTGAAACTGTTGTTTCTACAGTGCAACCTAATATAATGTACACCTCAAAAAGCATATATATTGCATATAGTTTTGTACAAATGCAATATGTCATATTAAACAACAAAATGTTTAAAAATAAAACTCCTGAAGATATTTACTTTCAGTTGGGTGTGTGTACTCAGGTATATATGTAGAGACAACAAAGATAGTCAGAGTACCTCTACCCCTTTAAAGAATGCCATTAAAACACATGCACTTGATTGACCCCTAGATTATGAAGACCTTAACAGGCACATCAAAGAAATATCAGTATTAAAAAAATACACTGTCTGAGGAAGGAAACACAAACATGACTGTACCTGTATTTGTACCTGTATGAAGTAATGACTTAATGTCCTGAACATTAGTGTTGGGAGGAAATCCTGTATGCTGGGTGTGGGTGTCTTCAAGTTACCAGGTGTGGGAATTTCAAATCCATCGGCCATGCTGATTTTCATAATGAACCATCAAAACTATTGGCAGCCACCAATATTCCTGACTATATTTTATTTATAGCCTACTGTAGTTGGAGGTTTTAATAGTTGTGATATCTGGAATAATCATGCAGCTTTAACACATTTATATTTGATTAATTACTGAAAAAAACTATTTTTAAATGACAAAATTACCCGAACATCTATTTTCTTGCATTATTTTCTAATCCGGATGAATACAATATGTACATTAGATGTATTCCTACAATCTGTAATCCAGCATTTTATATAGCTAGTAACATTAGGTAATACAGCTTTAACAATAAAATAAATTATCAACTTAATACAAGGCAGATAATCAAATCTGAAAAAATTGGTTATGAATCTAGTATAAACTCAAAATGCTTTTCATGAGAGCTAACTAAGAGATTATTAAGAAAAAAAAAGATCTGGAGATCTAAGTATATGTTTAACAACCTTATTGTTATGTACAAATAAGAACAGAAGGCACAATAGTGACAACAAATTTAATTATGTTTTTGATAAAGTTTTTCTTCAAATTTACTTAAAATTTTGCATAAAACTACAAATTTGTCTAAAATATAACTTAGCACCCTATAAATATGTCAAAATGACAATAAAAATCAACTTCTTTACAAATTTGAGTTTTCAGAATTTCATACATAAGAAATTAACAATGTTAATGGAAACTAAAGACATTAACCCACTATTGGCACATGCTATTTTTAATATAAAAATAAATTGCTATTAAAATCTTAGTTCAGGTTGCCTATATATAATACCATATTTAAGAGCAGTTGTATATGGCAAGTCAAATACCATGTAAAAAGAAATTATTGAAATCTTTACAGTATGAATTATAGGCCAAAACCAACTTTTCTTCAGTGCTAACTTTGATTCAAACTCCATTCAGAGCCATGTACAGAGATTATTGTCAAGGTCAAGGTCAAGGTCATTGTGAACTTGCATGATCGAGTGATGGCTAATTAATCAACCAGTATAGTTTAATTAAATAAAATGACAAAATCATAATATTTTTTTATTATGCACTGAGTATGTGCTATAGGGTGTATACTACCAAATCAAATCCCATAGACGACAATAGTAACATATGTGGCTAAAACTCCTACCTGCAACGTATCAACCGACATAAACGCCACGGATATAAATACTACCACCCCTTACACTTAAAGTGAATCAGAAAAAAATGGGGGTCAAGCTGCTCGTTTCTGAGATAACGTGTAGCGTCTATGACTACCCTAGTTTCGCACAAAATTCGAGTACTTTTTTTTTTTACAGGTACCCCATACATGTTTCAAGCACAAGGCTACTTGACACATTGGTACTAGATGAAATAAAATTGCACATTTGTTTTACCCAGATGAAACTATTATTTTTTACAACCAACACACTCACATTTATAACCAATCACAGGACTTGTGGTGTTCACTTCTCTATCAAAAGTTTGGTGCACCTCGAACTTTGACCCAGCCGGAAGTTATTTGGTTTAGTACTACCTTTAATGATCCTGTCTTTATGGACCTTGAAGTAGTATGTGTAGAAATCAATACTGGTACAAATAAATTTCTCCTTGTATGTGTATATAGACCACCCAATGCCAGAATATCATCCTGGGACAAAATTGATTCATTCATTGATAAATGTACAAATACATTTCCTAATATTATCATTGTAGGGGACTTAAAAATACATCACAATCATCCTTTTGCACGAACTATTGAAAAATATAATCTGGAAAATATTATACATGAACCTATAAGAATCACCCCTACCACATCAATGCTATTAGACCCAATTTTTATTAATAACATTGATCTTATTAGGAACAGTATGGTGCTGCCAAACTTTTGTAGTGATCATTGTCCATCAATTATTGAAATACACTTCAGTTCACTTCGAGAAAAGTCCTACACAAAAACAGTATTAGATTTTGAAAATGCTAACTATGATTTAATTATAACCCATTTATTACAAACTGACTGGTACCAGAAACTTGATAACATAAATGATATTAATGTATGTAGCGAAATTATCAATAACATACTAAATCACACAATCAATAAATATATTCCACAGAAGATTATTCGTGTACGTCCCAATGATAAAAACTGGGTAAATAAAGATATCTGGCAAGCCATTAAAAAACGCAACCGATGTCATAAAAAAGCTAAACTTAAAAATAGTCCTGAGCAATGGAAAAAATTCAGAGAACATCGTAACAAGGTAGTTAATATGATTAGAGAGGCCAAACAAAACTATATTATAAAATTACAAAATACACTGATAGACAAAACCACCCCCATTAACCAATGGTGGAAACTGCAAATTCGGAAATAAAAACAAAGTATCAAGCCCAATTATTGATGGTAATCACGTTCACCTTCATCCAAGAGATAAAGCAAATGCGCTAAATGATTATTTTGCCTCCATATCAAGAATCAAAAACGAACCAAATCTACCCAATATCAATCTACTGTCCCCATATAAATCATCTAATATTGTAATCTCAGAACAAGATGTTCTCGATGAGATTAAAACCCTTAATGTCGACAAACCGCCGGTACCAGACAATATGTCACCTAAGTTAATAAAATCCATTTGTCAGTCACTTGTAACACCACTAACCGAAATTTTTAACAAATCTGTCTCACTAAGTTGTGTGCCACAGGACTGGAAGTGTGCCAATGTTATAGCCATATATAAAGGTAAAGGTGATATTAAGAGTCCCTCAAATTATAGACCAATTTCTGTAACAAATTGCTTTGGCAAAATCTTAGAAAACATTATATTTAAAAACCTTCATAATTATATCAATGATCATAATATTCGTACTAATAATCAATCAGGCTTCAGATCAAAAGATTCTACAATTAATCAGCTACTTATTATTTATGATATTATAATGAAAAACTTAGATAATGGCAAGGACATAAGATTTGTATTTGTGATATGGCAAGGACATAAGATTTGTACTGTGATATTACTAAAGCCAACTAATGAAATATGGTATCTGTGATAATCTTCTTAATTGGTTCAGCAGTTATTTGTCCGAAAGGAAACAAAGAGTAAAACTTGATAGTTACTTCTCAAATTGGAGGAATATCAATGCTGGAGTACCACAGGGATCTATACTTGGGCCATATCTTTTCTTAATATTCATAAATGATCTAGTAGACAATGTATCTAATAAAATAAATTATTTGCTGATGACACCTCTCTTTATTGCATTGTCAATGACCATACTTCTACAGCCGAAACGCTAAATGAAGACTTGGAATCTATACATGAGTGGTCAACTAGCTGGGGAGTTGAATTTAGTATAACTAAAACCAAATCAATGTTATTCACAAGAATAACTACATATTGATATTCCTAAGCTATATCTTAATGAAATTCCTCTTGACCTCCCACAAACATCTAGGGCTTATTTTAAACTCCAATGGTAGATGGACAGATCATATTAATGACATATATACTCTTCAAAAGAAGAAACGCAAAACCACATTGTCGTAACATTTGGAGAATTGATTTAATTATTGAATGGTGAGTCCGATAATTACCAAATGTTGCAGGATTGTTCACAATTCACTCTAGTCCATTGTGAGTAAGTGATAGGACACACCACCAAGGTCAAGGTCATCTGGAGTCAATACCGGGTGTGGCCTCCGCGTGTGTTGACAACTGCCTGGCACCGCCTGCCCATTGAAGCAACCAGAGTACGGATGACGTCCCGGGGTATGGTGGCCCACTCGGCCTGCAAGGCTGCTGCCAGCTCGGGCAGGGTCTGGGGCTGTGGTTGTCGCTGTCGGAGGCGTCGGTCCAACTCGTCCCATAGATGCTCAATTGGGTTCAAATCCGGTGATATCGATGGCCAAGGAAGGACATTAATGTTGTTGTTCTGTAGGAAAGCCGTTGTGAGACGTGCTGTGTGAGGCCTGGCGTTGTCATGTTGGAACACTGCGTTGGCCATAACTGGAACGATGTGTGGCCGGAGGATCTGGTCAATGTAGCCCTGTGCATTCAGGTTGCCCTGCACGTGGACCAGGTCAGTTCTGCCAGTGTGTGAGATGGCTGCCCACACCATGACACTACCCCCGCCGAATCTGTCCACTTCCTGCACGCAGTTTGCCGCATAACGTTCACCACGACGCCTATACACGCGACATCTTCCATCATGACGTCGGAGCAGAAATCGGGACTCGTCACTGAACCACACCTGTCTCCATCGCAGTTGAGGCCATTGTCGATGAATCTGGCACCACTGCAGTCGGAGTCGACGGTGTTGTGGTGTTAAGATGACACCTCGAACTGGACGTCTGGCACGAATTCCTACCTCACGTAGGCGGTTCCGTACGGTCTGGTCGGATATCCTGCGCAAACCTGGTATTGCTGCGGCTGTGGAGGTGGCAGTAGTCAATCGTTCCCAAAGGTGGCGTACCCGGATGTAGCGGTCCTGCCCGGGGGTAGTGACCCGTGGTCGACCGGATCTAGGGAGGTCACGTGTTGATCCATGTTGCTGGTAACGGTCCCACAGTCTGGAGATGGTGCTTGGGGACACATGGAATGCCCTGGCAACGGCCATTCTGGATTCGCCTGCCTCTAGTCGGCCGATGGCATTGTTTCTCTGCGGTTCACTGAGACGTGGCATGTCCTGGATTGTCAACTGTCGGCCAGATACAGAGGCCAGGCAAGCGAACACTCTGCACTTTTATACTGTCGGTGTTCATGTTGCACGTGCAGACAACGCACGTGCAGTGGTGACATGGTTTGCACGTGGCTGCGTTTTTGCGAATATTCACATTTTGGAACTTTATTGTACAGTAGCTGCGTTTTATCGAATGTAACCGTGGGAATGTGTTTGGGACATGCAATGACCTTATATTCACAAAGCATGAACCGGTAGGAAACATAAAATCGGAGTTATAACCCATTTGTACCCTTTTGCGTTTCTTTTTTTGAAGAGTATATACTAAAGCTTGTAAACGACTTAACATTCTACGTATGTTAAAATATAAATTAAATAGATATTCCCTAACTAAATTGTTTGTTGCATTTATAAGACCAATCTTAGAATATGGTAATATAATTTGGGATAATTGTACAGCTGAAGAATCCAATACAATTGAGTCAGTGCAACTTGAAGTTGCCCGTATCATTACAGGACTTAGGAAAGGAACATCTCCAGGCAAACTTTATTATGAACTTGGTTGGGAACCTTTATATAAATGTCGCAAAAATATTAAATTAATTCTAATGCATAAAATACTTTACTGGATGAAATCTTGCCACATGTTAATCCCACTAATCGTTTTACATCCAGAAATCAATGTCCATTCACTTCACCAACATGCCATACTAATTCATATAAAAACAGCTTTATTCCTAATATTTTGGAGTTATGGAATGATCGTGACAGTTTAACTTAAAATGAACCATGTCTGCGTACCTATAAAAATTTTTATAAAAAAGGGAAATCCCAATCCTTCATCTACTCTATCTTTATGGAAATCGTAAATGTTACATTATCCATTGTCAGCTTCGTAACTATGCTAGCAACTTAAACTATCATTTATTTTTAAGCCATCTTTCTGATAGCCTAAGCTGTGCATGTGGAGATAACTGTGAAGATAATTTTCATTATTTTTATGTCTGCCCTCTGATATGATTTATTTGCATTGTTACGGAATTACCTTGATATCTTAGACATTGATCTACTACTATCCGGGTCAATAAACCTACCAATTGAAGAAAACAATTTACTTTTTAACACAGTACATAAATATATAGCTGAAAGTAAGAGATTCGAGTTGAACTAAATTATTATTCTGATCTTACTGCCCCATATAAGGTTAGCTCCAACAATAGGATCATATCATATTTTTTGTCGACTATCCCATTTCTATTCTATCTACTCTCTACCTTTTATTACTATATATTAAAAAATATTAATTATGTTAAATATTTTATGTCATTAGACATTGTTATTATGCTTTAGATATTATGCTTTAGATATATATGATTATGAATATTGTCTGATGTCCATCTTGTTTAGGAGAGCACCTATATAGGCTCTGCCTGTTGTACAATCTTTTTGATTCTTTTTTTGATCAATAAAATATTTCAAAACAAAACTGAACACTGTATATTTTTAATGTTCAGATTCTGGAACAGGAAGGTCTCGGCAAGTACGTTGATGCCAAGTGCTTACAATAAGAGATCGCCAAAGCCATGGACACGACGCCAGAGGAGATGGATTTCGCTGCCCACCAGCTGTTGAGGCGGAGTCACGTGCCCCATTTGGCCCCGAGCGGGCCCTACCTTGAGCACCTGGGCAGGTTCAGCCCCCATGAGTTCAAGGATTACAACCAGTATTCCGTGCAGGACAAGCCACTTAAAATTTGCGGCGACCGGTGATATGGAGCCAGCTGCAGAGTCGACGTCATCACCATGATGACGACGAGTACGATTATGACGATGACGAGGAAGATGATGTTATGTTACAGCAATGTAGCGGTTGCTGCTTGTGTTCGATGCCAGGCTCTGCATGTTACTCATCCCGTTGTAAAGTGGTGGTTTGAAAACATAATGTGTTTCTAAACAAAAATGGAAGTTGAAAAGTGGTTGATGGAAATGTAAGGCCTTTCTTTTAAAAGCACAACTGAAGTCAAAAGTGGCTGAAGTTAAAAAGTGGTTCCATGAAACATGTTTTTTTAAAACAACTGACGTTAAAAGTGGTTGCCTGGAACGTAATGATTTTAAACACAGCTTAAGTTAAAGGTGGTTGTTGGTAATGTTTTTAAAACATGGCTGTAGTTAAAAATGGCACAACTCCGAATCTCAAGAAAAACCAGCAGGCTGGTTTTAGATTTCTTACCAAATGTTTGTTATCATTCACTTCATTACCTTCATTATTGGTATGAACCTTCTTTTTTTTTAAAGTGAAAATTATTGTTTTTAAAAGAACAAAAAACAAACCAGTGTTGTTATTTTATGTGTGTGTGTGTGTGTATATTGTTTACTGTTTATATTTCTTAATGTTTTAAATATTCTATCATGAAGAGACATATATATATATATATATACAGACTTGAAAAAAGGTAATGTGATACTGGATTCAAAATATGTGATTTTATTTGAGTTTTTTTTAAACCCTTATCTGTTTGCCTTCATAAAAGCAGCATGTACAGTCCCTGAGATCACTCAAATGGGCATGGAGTGGGTGTGACAGACATGTCTGTTGGTGGCAGAAGTAGAAGATTTGTAAAAACGAAAACAAAAAACAAATTCTGTTTGCCTTCAAAATAACACCATGTATATTGACGGAGATGACAATAAAATGGGCATGAAGTGAGTGTGTCAAACAAATCTGTTTGTGGCGGAAGTAGAAGATTTGTAGAAGAAAACCAATTTCTATTTCCCTTCTTAAGAACAGCATGTACATAGACGGAGATGACACTCAAACAGGCATGGTGTGAAACGTGTCTGTTGGTGGCGAAAGTAGAAGATGACATTGTGTTGGAGAAAAAAAATCACAATTTCCTACTAAAGCCGGAGCTCAAAAGCTGTGCCTGGAGGCTGCCATGTTGTGTGATTGTCTTCTTTTACAATGATATCAGCCTGCACACTAACCAGCATGAGATCTGGCTTGGAGAGAAATGAAAGCAATTTGTGTGACTTCTATACTTAACAAAGGTTTACTCTTCTCTTTTTCTCCATGCAGTGGCAGGTATGAAGATGGAAAAATCAGGCTTTGATTGTTGTTTTTTGTTCATCACCTACCAAGGTGATAGCATTGTGGTCCTGACTAAAAGAGGGTTTCCCAGAGTTTTACAGAATCACAGACGACGACGACCAGCATCCCACTTGGCCCCCTGTTGACCACTTTACCCTTTGGCCAGTTTGGTTGGATTCTCCCTCTTGGAATGCAGCGAGCCCCAAACGTTTCATTTGTGACTGTTCCTTTGAGCTGGGTGGGTCACAAGACATGGTTGTGCTTTCAGGAACTATTTTGAATGCAATACACACATGACAGACAGCACATGAATAAAAGTTGTGAAAAGTGGCAACATTTCAGAGATGATGTGTTGTGGGTTTGGTTAGGATTTGCTTTTTTTTTCTTTTTTTTTTTTTCTTTTTTTTTAAAAAGCCGGGCTTTCAAGAGTTCATTGGAAATGATATTTGCGATAGTGTATATATTTTGGGCTGATGAAATATTCTATTTTGTCACATGTCCTGCAATGGAACATTTGTACATTGTTTAATTATTGCTGAAAATGGTATGACATAACTTTTCTTGTGTTCTTTGTGGGGTTGCCAGGGTTCTTATTTGCACATGACCAAAGAGTTGATTTTTTATTTTTTTTTTTTTTTTTTTTTAGTTGTTCATGCCGAACACAATTCCTTTACATTTTACCACTTTCTTGTTTATACTCAGTGCAATAGGACTGTATGTCTGTGTTCTTGCATGTCAATACCTGGTTTTATATTTTAGCTTTCATATGTTAATAATATTATTGGCATTTTAATTTATTAATGTCATAGCAGACATATTTTCTGCTTTTAGAATTACTGGATTGTGAATATTATGTGGTTTCTTTCATGTGCAATAGCCAGTTTGGCAAATATACCTACATTGTTTTTCATTTTATATATGTACCATTGCGTGTCAACACCAAACCATTATTTTATCTAGTCATTGTATGCTGGTTGAATTGGTTCTTTGCAGTATTGTGCAAATTTATTTTTATCGGACTCTCAAGATTTAAAAAAAATGATTTCTATGCATATATTATATATAGGAAAGGTTGGAATTTGAAGGAAATAATTTTAAATCTGATTTAGCAGTAATTCATCATACATTTTTATCCATGGTGCTTGTTTACGTGTAATCTCCACAACTGTTTAAAACACCAACATGTCCCATTGTGTATAAAATCATGTTTTGCTGTGTATAAATTTTTACAATGAAGCATCGTGTCAGAGCGTGTGTGAATGTGACAAAAATATATATATGGCCGAAAAAAAAAAAAACTTGTTTCCTATTACATGCTGGAAAAATATAGGGTAGGAAAAACATTTTATTTTGGAAAATAATTTTATTTATGGATATTAAATAAAGGTGTTGACTACCGGTATCCAAAATAACCTCTGCATGTATAGAAATGCATTATGCAAACCAACAATACCATTTATCACAGTGTTTTCCCTAGAAATGAAGTAAGGCATGGTAAAGTGACGTTTTGGGGGCATATTTTATGTGCAGTTTTAAATATAAGGGTTTTTTTTCTTCCCATTATACAATTTTCAACAGGACAAAAACCTTATGAAATAGATATAGAAAATTAAATGGCATAACTTAATTTTAAAAAAGGAAATATGTAATACTATCCACATAGGTGTTTAAAGGCTTCTTTTTACATGGGCAACTTATAAATTTATAAAAGGCAAGGTATTTTGATTTTGAGAGCAACATGGTGCTAACCTATCTGTGGGAGTGTACATACAAAAGACCCCTTGCTGTTTAATAATAGGCAGAAGGTTTACTCTCATACTAACACTTAACTTCTGTACTGGTCCAGGACAGACTTGGTTGAACCTTAATTGGATAGAAACCAGTAAATAAGTTATAACAATTTCTTTTAATGAAAACTGAAAAGAAGGGTTCTATATTTATCTGTCCAACAATAACATTTAAAAAAAATGTTATGAATATTATCTTTCCTAGTGTATTTAGGAAATGGTAGACTTACCAATTTTATAATTTGCAATGTTGGTTTTATTCTGTATGCATCCAGTACACACTCGGTTTGAAGCAATCAATTGGTCCAATGAATAGAAATGCAGTACAAATGCTCAGGATGCTCAAACGAATGTTGAAAAGTAAAGTTTGTTTTATTTAACGGCGCCACCAGAGCACATTGATTTTTATCTTTAATATCATCGGTTATTGGACGTCAAACACATGGTCATTCTGACACTGTTTTTTGAGGAAACCCACGAAGTTCCCAGTGACCACTTACAAAAAAAATAACGAAACGCATCGAGATCTTACTGACATATTTAATCATTTGATTTGGCAGTAAACTCCATCAGTATCGGTAAACATTCCCTCCCCTAGTTTATCATAAGGTCACTAAATTTCTACAAGGCCAGTTTGACGCTGGAGTAAATCATTAAATATAGTTATTATTATTATTATTATTATTAATCGGAACACCTCGCTACGCTAGATGTAGAGTAAATCGGAAAAGATCGCATATATTCGTGAAAATAATTTTCCGACTCTTCGCCCGGTATCTCACGAAACTTACTGAACTTCAATTTGAAGGGAAGTAACTCCATCAATCAATTGTTAGAAGAAAACATTTCGTGGCTAACGGGTCGCCAATAAAACTAAATTTGCGACAGTAAAACCACTGATATACGTCCGCAAATCGAAAAACACAGTAGGATTATCCCCTAAATGACACCAAATAGTGCTTGTGATAGTTTTGGAATGTTTTCGTGGAAATCGTTGTTATTAAAAAAAACATTTTTGGATATACTTAGGGACCGCGGACACTTTTTAAATATGACAAGAATGATATTGATTGTTTGCTATACTGAAGAAATACGTTTAAAAGAATTTTAAAAAATAATAATAATTCAATTAGCCCTGACCCCCAAAATAAAAAATGTGTAATCAGGGTAGGTAACTCCGTTTTGCAAAAAAAAACCCAAAAAACCCCAAAAAGTTTGTCACTCAAAATTGTAGGAATGTATTCATTATTTTCAAATAAAACACCTTCAGTACCATTAATATAATCAGTATAATCGACTAATTGGTCATTATAGTGTAATGAATTTCGCACTCAAGTAGGAAACAAAATCATGCCACTTGAAATTTTACCCGGGTCCAGCTACCCCTTTCAGTTGTAGACTTCAATGTAATTAACACTAAATAGGCGGCCTTGACATACCACGTCTAAATACTAGTATCAGACAGAGTACATAACAATAGAACAGATTATATATTTATTCAGGGGGGTCAACACAGAAAACAGCTCTCAACATTTCGCAATACAAAGACAGTTGACATTTAAATTTTAATAGTTATTTACAAATAAATCTAAGTTCCCTTTTAATTAACACCTCCCCATCACAACAACGTTCACCAATACTAAATGAAACAGATATCCGCTAGCTCTTCTCAAAACACGGAAAAACAGCTTCCTATTATAGTATAACGGCACCCTTTTCGTTAGCTCCGTTTTGCTAATTCGGAAAGCAGATTCCTTGACACGCTGCCCTAGACGGATAAACTCCCAACCCACTCAAAATGTGCTAGCGTCATTGTTGGGAATGGAATTTCCTTTAGCAAAATACAACCATTTAGTTAATTAATCTCTTCCCCACCCATAATAATATTTAAATACGTTCTAATGATTTGGAAGCAAGCACAAATTCAATAAAAAAAAAACATCCTACAAAACAAAACACGACATACTTGTTTGAAACCCAAAAACCAAGTAAAGGATAATGCCTCGGCCCGATCTGCACGGACTTTCATACCCTTAAACCCGATTGGCCAGATAATAACGAAGCCCGTAACCTACCGACAACCCCCGAGTAATTTTCCACCACAATATAAATTAGACTGGTCTCATACCATACTTTATAACATGCACAACGTAACGTTCCTGACATTCTCTTACTAAATTAGTAAGGTTAATATTAGAGATTAATATAATTAATAAGAATAATAATAATAAGATATACCAAATAAAAATAATAACCAAGGAAATATGAAATGATAGATCGACAGAAAACCAGGAACGCTACAATACCCATCCACCCCCAAAATGGATTCAACATAAAAAAATTGCCATTTTTGTTGCATAAGCATATATCATACATTTCGAATGTAATAAAACTCATTTGTGCATTACAAATGAACATTACCATCATCGTCATGTGCTATATGTAACTTCTTTCGTTACCCGCATTATCACAGCATTCAACTGTACAGAGTAAAGAGCATCAGTCGGCCATGGAAAAAGTGATATACAGGTCAATATGTAAGAGGACAAAATGTGTACCATTAATGTATCTGTCAAAATGTCAACTTGTGTGTGTGTGTGTTATATGAGAGATAGAGAGAACAGAGAAGTGAGACAGTGAAAGAGGAAAAGAAGGACAGAGCAAGAGAGATAACAGATGTATGTGTTAGGTTTTGGGAAATTTAGTTTCTTCATAAATACAAAATTTGGAATAATTAGAGAATGCTTCATTGTTGTTTGTATGGCTTATTAGCCAGCCCGTCTTTGATTTAAAAAAAAAAAGTTAGTGGCATTAAACAAAATTACATCACCCATGCTGTGTTATTGAGACAATTATATACACATTTAGTGCTGTCAAAGGTGTGCAAACAGTGGTTTAATTGGTGAAACGAAAAGTCGTAGAATACATGGTTAGGATTTTAAAAAGTGTTTTTTTTACACATTAAGTATAATGTCAAAGTTGACATTTTTACCTGGGTACCACTTTAATTGATTACAGTCAGTGCTCCACAACTGGTGTAACAAAGGCTGTGGTGTGTACTATCCTGTCAGTGGGATGGTGCATATAAAAGATCCCTTGATGCTAATCAAAAAAGAGTAGCCCATGAAGTGGCGACAGTGGGTTTCCTCTCACAATATCTGTATGGTTCTTAACCATATGTCTGACGCCATATAACCGTAAATAAAATGTGTTGAGTGCGTCGTTAAATAAAACATTTCCTTCCTTCCTTCCACTTTAATAGTTGATATTTTGACTTGACATTTTTTTCCAGTGACATTTTGACCTACATCCGTTAATTATAAAGATGTGGTTATAGGTGTCAGGGCCACAATAAATGTATTCATAATAACAAATCATTGAAAATGTAAACAAATATCTGCCATCTTGGATTGTAGTAAACTTTGTCATGTATTGCAAGAGTAATAAATTAAATATAATTACCTCACAAAAATAAATACTTGCAATAACGACAACTTAGGTATTTGAGAAAAAAATTCATATTCAGGTGATTGCAGTGCAATTGGTATCATTGGAAATAGCTAGAAAAGACATTTAAAATGGTCTTTGAATTGTGATGATAGGATATCACAATATCAGTCATTTTAACTCACTAATAATTAATTACCTACCTAATTACCCGGTAATTAGCGGTAGTCCCATTCTGAAAAATGCCCATAACATTTGGAATATTTCAACAAAACCTGCACCAGCAGACAGCTATCAAAAAGTTCTATCAGATGGGTCTATTCTCACTTAAATAATCACATTCAAAACATATTAAAACGAACATCCAAACTGATGAAAATAAACCATATGTAGAAAATAAACACTGAGCACATGGCTAATTTCTAGAGGTGTGCGGTATTACCGGTATACCGGTATTTTTTTCTGTCGTGGTACGTACCGGTACTTTTTTTTTACTGTACCGGTATACTTCGGGACATTCCGTGGACGATGACTTTACGGACATTTCCGAGAAATAAATTATCAGTGTCATGAACCAAAATACATAATTTCGAGAAATTATTTAAAAAGCATCCAATGTTAATGATTGTTTGTGTTCCATTCACAAATCTTTGAAAAACTAACGGAATTTCCCATAGTATCTAGAATCTCAAAACGTTGTCACTAACAAAAACATGGTAAATGATGAATTTGTTGTTCGCAACACACGTGCGATATTGTTCATTTGCAGGGTTCGCCCTGTGTTAGTCAATTAAGAAAAATAATAAAAATTGGCAAAAGAATTTTCGACTTGGCGAAAAAAAATTAAGAAAGTTTTTTAATGTCGATTTTTAGTCACCAAACATTCTTTCAAACAATTTTGTTCGACAGATATGCCTCGCGGTATGCATAAGCGCCATTTGCATGTCCGGGTGACAGTCTACTATTCAACAGTGAACCGCTTCTCATAAAGCTACAAAATGCGATCAAATAATATGAAATACTGTTCAAAACATGTTGCATTGTTGATACTGAATGTTTTATTACTAGCTACAACAAGGTTCACTTTTTATTTGTCACGTTTTTAGCGTTGTGTCGTATCAGATAATGTTGTAAAATCTAGGTCACGTGGTTGAGTTCATTTTACTGAAGTGGGTGCGTTGATGAGGATTACATATTTTTTCTCACATATAAACAATCATTATTAGTTGAAATTTTCAAAGTTTACAGATTTAATTTTAAACATATTCAGTGGGGGAATTTCAGTTTATTGATGCTATGTCTACTTATATAATATTAGCACAGGCATGATACATCCTTCCGCCCCTGGTAGATAAACATACAAAAGTCTCGGATCACGTTGCAATGAATTTATGAAACTGAAAAAGTTTTTTTTCCAGTTGTTAAAGTCTGAAAGACGGCCACACGCCAGTGTTTTGAGAACAATAACATAATTTATAATGACGTTTTCTTTGTCTTTGTTTTGGGTGACTGGCTATACTCTTTGAGTTGGATACGAAAAGCAATTATAAACAGTATTCAGTTTAAAACGTAAGTTAGGACGAGGGGAGTTACGTACTTAAAAACCCCCACGAAAGCCCAACTATTTCATTTGCATTCATAAAATAAAACCTCTGCGCGTGCTGTAACCTCACCGTGGTGCAGGGGTGTAACATTCTCTTTGAGAATGGCCAATACAGCACAAATTGAAGTTTAGAGTAAAAGTCAGTATCTTATCTGTGATTTGTATTTGTATTTTTGCACAGTTCTTTACGCTGTTTTTATTTATATCTTGAATTTTTCTGTTGATGTTGATCATCACCTTGTTTGTTTCCATTGCCATGGTTTGACACCCAGTGCTGGGGTGTCGTTAAACATTCATTTATTCATAAAATAAAATACTGCCAGTGTGGCTATTTTGTTTCTAAACTGTTTTTCTTCTTTAAACATGAATTCATTATCAAAGAGATTAAAGATACAGGCCCATAGCATATAGCTTATATATATGGCCCATTGGGCCTGTGGAATTGGCACGATATCTGGAGGGTTGGGGACGTATGCAGAGCTTCTAGTGGGGTGGCACAGGTTACATTTTTTTTATCTTTATATAGAGCAGAACAAAAACATCGGCTACTGAATGTCAAACGTTTGGTAATTTTGATATATAGTCTTAGAGAGGAAACCCACTACATTTTCTCATTAGTAGCACATACCACGACCTTTGCTATACCAGTCGTGATGCACATACATAAAATTTATGAGAAATATCCCAATGGGCCTACCCACTTGGATCGATCCTACACCTACCACGCGTCCAACCGAGTGTTTTACCACTGGGCTACGGCCCGGCCTAGACATCAAGGGCCATTCAAATATTACGTAACTTTGTCATTTTCATTATTTTCCAGTTTAACTGAAATGATAACTAGGGAATTTATTCATGTTATGTTTATTTCATTTACATTATAAGGTCTTAAAATACAACAAGGCTCTACAACTATGTTCTACCTATAAGTATTGGCTATTCTCTAAATGAGAATTTTAGTCCTGCTTAATGCTTACTCAACTTTAGAGGAAATAGAGTGTAAACTGAATCAGTCCAAATCTTTACTGGTAGGTATTTCATTGTAGTATGTCATATGTGTTTGACCCCTAAGTTCAAAGGTACATAAATGACATCGTATGTTGAGCAATTATTGTATCACTGAATCGCAGTGATTAGTATGCTGTCATTACCGTGGTATACCGTGGTACATTACAAAAAACCGCGGTACCCAACCCTACTAATTTCAATGTAAACAACAGTCTGGACCAATCAGGTGGCAGCATTTGGGTCACGTGACCTAATTTCCAGTCGCGTGCACACTTTTAGAACAAAACATGCCAGACAAAATCATTAACCATCGGCATTATTAAATCCCAAATTTCAGTGAAATGCATATCAAAGTCATCTTTGCTTGTTAATAAACTATTCTGATTACAATTTGAAGAAATCCAATGAGATTAACCATCATTATTTTGAGGTTGATTATCGAAGGTTTGTTGACAAAACAGCCCATCAACGGCTTGGACACCCGATCCTGCTGCTGGTATAAATCAGTGGCTGTATGTAGGATTGTCTTGAAAATCCACATAAAGGTAGAAAAGACTAGGGTCTCCACGAGTACTCGAGTACTCGGGCACGGGTCGAGTCTAGCAAAGACTGAGTCCATTCACAGGACTCTAGTACCCGTACAAGTGAGACAATGTAGAGCAACTAGTTCAGCAGTAACTAATTAACGATACAAGTTACACGATAATTATATGACTATTTGCTAGTTTCTTTTTTAATCTGGCCGTCCGTTCGTCCGTCACAATACTGAACGTAACAACGGGTTTCTAAATGCAATACAATGGCATGATTTGGCATTCATGTTCAGTGCTGGAATTAAGCTATATATTAGAAAATTTGTTTCTAATTTTCATTATTATTCATACTTACCTAGTGCTAGCACAACAAATATGCTATTCAACCTGAGTCATACCTACACACTGCAGAATTCTCTCCCTTGCCGGATATGCGCAATGCTATCCTTGCACGGGCTACCTGTAACTTCATTCTCGGTTCAAAGTCCACCCACCGAGGGAAAGCCTCATAGAAACACAACAAGGGTGGGTGGGAGGTATAGTGGTTCTGTAAAAATAATTACAAACGTTGATAATGCTAACAACCTCGATACATAAAATACTCGGTTACAGCACAGGTGAAACAAGTCACGTGCGTTGGTCAAGACGCACGTGAAACACCTTCGCTGCAAGAATTGCATGTAATAAAGAAATAGACAATACTACTACTACTACACACCTTCGCTGTGGGCGATGAACCGTATAGGATGATAACACTATTACATGTACGTGGGCTTCATCCTGTGAATAAATGGGTAAAATATAAGCTACCACTCAAATGGATAATAAAACTACAGCAATTAGACATCTCATCCAACACTAATCACTAATTCTGTTTATACAATTAACTTGCGCCTCTATGTATATTTATATGTTTAATAGTATATATCCAACACCTTTACTTTATTACTGTTTATAAAGTTTAACTCGTCCATATATATATTTATTCGTTTTATTGTGTTTTAGTGAATTCAATATTTAAAACGTATTTACCTAGCATTAATTATGGACGTTTAAAAAACACTTTTCCACATTATGTATTACATTTACATATATCTAAAATAATGAGATAAACATAACAATTAATACATGCATATTAGTCAAACCTGTAAGTGCCAAAAGGAAGTCTGAAGATAACGCAAGGCTCAGGAAAAGGAAAAAAAAAGCAACTGCAAGTCGTAAGTATGTAACGTGTTGTGTCCACTGTCCACACTCAGCGCTGCACGGACCTGACTCACGACCACGTGACACCAAATACACATAACCATTGGACAGAATCAACCAATGGCTCGTCCCTAGCCAGTATGGCGAGAAACAACCATAAAAGGCTTTGTCTAATGCACCAATACGATATTCTCAATGCAGATTGAGAATATCCTATAATAAAATTAATTGAATCCTAAAATAAATATTAATAGTAATAGATCAAA